>NW_027279562.1:242500-375000 GCF_046629955.1 Centroberyx affinis | reverse complement strand
GCTGCCTTCATGTGCTGTCGGAAATTCGAGCGAAGCTGCACACAAACAACCGAATAACGTGGTAAATAGCACTGGGGAGCGTGGGAATTTTCTATGACACCCCAAGTTGCTAAAATGTGACGTCTAAGGAAACAATGGCCAAATCCGCGCACACACTCTTTGATGTGGTTTCCAATGTTTCCGCGCAGGATTTTCGAAGAGTTTTCTGCAATTTTTGACAAGATTAACATGATTTTCAACAGAATAACAACTACTGCCAACTTAACTAGTCTGCCCATATTTTCTTCATTTTGATTCTGCTAGCTGTAGTCAACTGTCAGCTGCTGATGTAGGGTCAAACAACTTCGTTGTCACAAAAAATGAGTTCTCCTTTAAATGGTTGAACTTTTCTAAGCTGTAGAAACTGTGCCACTCTTCCTAGAAAGACGCGGTGTAGGCTAAATGTAGGCTAGGCTACCCGTATACAACTTTTGGATAATAAATTAATTAAATCATCAATTACATTCCTCATTTTCTCTTCTTCATTCTGCCACTGCAGCAAAGTTTGATTTGTAATATAAAGCTGCCAAGAAAACTAGTTTTGTTGCAGGTTCCATTTTGTTATTGGTGTTATTATTAATAATAGCCAATTACTATCACTACCATAATTATTATTATTATAAGGGGTGTGATTTCAAGCAAGATGCATCATTTTTGATAAATGTGACTATCATGCTCCATGCTAATTAGTGTAGGTCATATAAATAAGCCTACTGTATCTCCGATAAATTTATTAAAATGTCATTGAATGTATTGTTTGCATTTATGTAGCCTATATATAGGCTATTGTTAGTGAGATTTGTTACAGTTTTTGTTTCATACTGACAGTGGAATGGGTGGACTACTCAGTTTCCCAGAATGCATCCCTCTATAAATGGATGTAGGCTACATAGGGTAGTGATATAGGCTAATACTTCCATGGTAGACACATGGCCTAGAGAGCATTGTGCTGAAACACTGATGATCAAGAAGAATGTGCATCTATTTTTCTAAAATAACTATGTCTGACCAAATGCGTGCCAATTCGTATTTACGACCTGAGAACTGAGAAGTCGGAGCTTACGAGGGGCAATTGAAGGCAGCACGAGAATGGAGAGAAGCCCTGTGAAACACCGAGGACAAGATCGAGGGCGAAAAACGAGAAGCAAAAAAGTTTGCCCCGACCCTGCAGCCCTGGCTATTAAACCTCAATCCACAATAGTCGCATTATGTCACCGTGTGTGTGTTTCATTTACGTCCTGCTCGCTTCCCATCAGGGGATCGGGCGGTGCGTTGACGTGTGTGTTTTTAATAAATTGTCCGGAGAAGAAGCGACAAAACAATTGTCCCCCAGCACGCCGATAGCCACACCAAACATGCGCAATCGCTTTCGTGCGTAAAAGACATTTTGGTGCCACAGGCTGATATTGCACTAAGCCTGTATGTGATTTGGTTGCACACACACACACACACACACACACCCCTTCCCAAGTCATACGTGTACATACAGGTAACAATAGCCTAGGCAATGGGCAATGGAGTTAAGGGGGAATCAGTATCACTTCGGCAACGTCATCTGGGATTTTGTGTTGTATTGACACACCACATATAACATCCCCCTCTCACACACACACACACACACACACTACTCTTATCCTCGGATACAATTTACAGCAGCAGCTAGAATAAGCATCAATCCTGTAGTCCCATTATGCTCCTTTACCATAACAGCAGCCTTACATCCTGTAGGTTCATCATTGTAAAAAATAAAAAAAAAGTTACACGCATATCTCTACCCCCCCTCCCCATCCATATATACACACACGACCCCCCTCCTTCCTTACTCCTCCCTCGCCACATGTTTCCGCAACACCCCCTCCACACACACAAAACACACACACACACACACACACTCAGCATGCAGATGAGTTGTGAGAGCCTTTAAGTTGAACTGGCGCAGAGACTGGATGGAGAAATGCGGCACACTAGACGAGAGCCTGCAAAGGTGTCACATCCTTATAATAAGGACAAGGAGCGTCGTCATCATCCACGCTGTCAGCACCGGTGCCTTGCTCAATGGCAGCTATGCCGCGTCTATTATGTAGGACACCGACTTCCTAATATGGACGGTTCCCCCCCTTCCCTCCTCCCGCCCCAACCTCCACCTCCACCCTGTGTGTCTGTCTCTGTCTGAATAACACAAGCAGCAAAACAGATCCAAAAAAAAAAAAAAAAAGAAGAGAAACTGTTGTTCCTCAGCCTTGATATTTTTTTCCGCACAGAGCTGTGTTTTTGCAGTTACACCCCCCCCCCCCCCTCCTCCCACCCGTCCCCACTCGTTCCATCAAATCTGGTTGTTTGATGCCGCAAAGACAGAAGATAGTGCAGTGCTGTCCTAAAATTCAATGTAGAAACAGAGCAACGGTAGGCAGGAGCTGAGTGTCTGTGGAAAGTTTACTTAACCTCAGGCATGTTGCTGGAGGGTATGAACCCCGCCGCACTCAGGTTATTCCCACATTTGTATTTGCAGAATTAAGTTTAGGAATCTTTGTACAGGCTGACATGAATCTTGATGACTTCAATTTTTAATAAGTAGTATCAAACTGGTGTTAAGTTACAGGAAGATAGGGGAATTAATAAATTCACTGGAAATAGAATTTATTTTTAGCTATATCGATATTTGTGTTGCCTTATGATGATCACCGACTGGAGGTCATACAGTAGTTTTTTCTTATTTACCACTACATTCCTGCCTGCATGGAACCTATTTATACATCAAGATCGGACAGTCGGCTTCCTACTAGACTCTGTTAAAACCACACGGGCTAGTCCGATACACTGTATAGGCGCACAGAAGGACAGAAATGAAAGCTCCACGTACCTGTTTTATCAGAAAAATAATCCAGGGTGACTTCAAGATGCATAGACAATCCTAAAGGTGAAAGCATGCTCTTTGCAGTGTATGCTGAAGTGCATGATTGAGTGGGTCCGGTCCATTCTGTACTGTGGGGGGGAGAGGAGTGATCCTTCTCCACGATCCCCCTCCTGTCGCCTATGTTTACACCCTGAAATCAAAGATATAAAGTCATCTGCGAGACAATTGACACCAGTAGGACTTATACACTTATAAAAGCGAGATAAGTCCCTCTGTGAGTGTTCTGGTAGTTTCCTGACACCCCTTTTCCGCGGCCGAGTGGTTTTTCCCGCATTAAATGGAACTATCTGCTATTGTCTCATCAGCGAAAAGTTCTTGATAATGTTGAGGATTCAAAAAGTCCGCACACACTGCCAGAAATACCCGTCTCACTGAGTTATTTCATTTACCGTTGAGTTTTAAAACGGCAGGCTATTTTTCGCAAAACAAAGTGAAACAATCTGACAAATAGAGTGAGGTAATTCCACTTGTTTCCAATGCAAATCAATTTTCACTTGAATGGAGTGTCATCTTGATAGGTAGGCTACTGGTGGAGAGATCTGCCTTGTTCTTGCCTTGTTTCGACATGCTGACATCCGTTTCTGAGGAAAAGTCTAGTGACTAGTGAATAATCTCACCCTAATGGGCAGAGTTTTAATAAAAAATAAGATTTTAAGACTGAATTAAAGACTAAATGATTGATTAGATGGAAATTTTCTGCAGTGCAGCCCTCACAGTTGGTTAAAGCTGGATGTAATCCACTCTCTTTTTTAGATTCATGTTGTTGCATTAATCTACATTGCTACATTAACGTCTTCATTGCCTTAACCTGCCCTCTTTCAAGATACTGACATTTGTTTCTGAGGGAAATTCCTGAAACAAATGAAACTGCATTGGAACCTAGTAGAATTACCTCACCCTCAATGGCAGAAATGTTCCCTTATTTTAAGAAAAAAATTAAAAAAGAAAAAAGAAAAGAACAATTTTAAGACTGAATTTAAGACTAGATTACTGTTAAGAAGGCTATTTTCTGTGGAGCAGTTAGGGCTAGGAGCAATTATTCACTCCCTCTTTGTTCCATTAATGTTGTTGTTGTTGGAGTGAATGACTGATCATTTTAACAAATTCAGTCAAACAGGTTCTCAAACCTGTTCTGCATTTACTCTTACAGATGACAGACTAAAGAATGCAGCTCCAATTTGAGAATTTTTTTTTTTCTATATTTAGTAATCCATTATTAGACAATTAATAAATAGGCTTTTACTAATATTATAATCCCTATAGATAATTAATACAACTCTGTTATTACACATAGCCACTAGTTAAGACACAGGTGCAGCTCTAATATTCCTCAACCTGTGCATGTCTTTTGATAACAATTGATTGATAATTGATTGATAATTAATTGATATTTGCTTAAAATGCACTATTTGGATGTGATGATTAATTAGGCCGTATTTGGCCCAAGCCAAACAAAGAGTTGAATCAGGTTCCTATGCAGTCTGGACAGTCTGGAAAAGCATGGAAAACGAATGTGATAATTCCCAGACCTGGAAAAGGATCTTGTATCTTGGAAATTGCACAAAAAGGTCTGGAAAAGCATAGAAAAACATTGTTGTTCAGTCCTGATTCATCTGGTTACACGTATCTAGTTGTGGATCCATTTCCTTTTCACATATTGGGATATTTGCAGTTGTAAAGAGCGATTTGACCTTGTCAGTAGTTATATTGCCCAGCTATCAGCATATAAATCATGCTGAATCTTCAAATTCAGTCATGCAATTAAGGTCCGGGAAAAATCTGGAATTTTGAAGTAAGACAATATTCAGGAAATTTTGTATATAGGCTGAGTTCATTAATTCTTCCTGGCGTAAAGACAGCGAGCAGATCCAGATCTATGGACACAGCTGTTAAAATGGACTCCAGCACATTGTGTGATATAGTGGTGTTTACTAATTGTCTCCACAGTGTTGTGGGTGTTGTGCAGCGGTCGGCTTGTTTGCTCAGCATGCGTGCTGAGGGAAGAAGCCATGTTGCTGACTGCTGATGTACCAGTGATTTAAGACACACAGACATCTTATCAACAGCGAGCCGTTGAATCGTAACGGCAGGCACGTGCGCTACACACACACACCGCCCCGGAGCCCAACAGGGCCTCCCCGAGCACATGCACACACACACACACACACACACACACACACACACACACACATAAACACACACACATGCATACACACCGACAGACTGATATACGTATCATAACTACTGAAATACATCATTGCGTTCTGGAAAATATGATCTAGTCGCACAAATACACATACACACAGACACACACACGCACATGTGTACACACCTGCATACCCACTCACACACACACATAGACACACACACACAAACATACACATCATAACTACTTAAGTATGTCATTACATCCTTGAGAAATATGATCTACTCACACCCATAAACAAACACACACATACACAAATCCACACACAAAGACATACATAGACGCACACATACATACCCACTCATAGACACACACACACATACACATAGACACATACAGAAACACACACAATCTAACTACTAAAATACATTAGTATTACTTCCTGGAAAAAAATACGATGTACTCACACCCATACGCATAACACACACACATGCATACATGCAAACATGCAGACATACAAAAAAACACGCCATAACTATTAAAATACATTATTACATCCTGGAAAAAATATGATCTACACATAACACAGACAGACAGACACACACACACACAAACAGCCACACACACAGCCACACAGTGGTTCGTAGTTACTACACAATGAACAGAGCCTCCCTGCTCTCTCTCTCTCCCTGTAGTGTGTGTGAGTCACTGTTCAGATACTTCCTGTCATAAGAGAACAGTCTTTAAAACAGCCTCCCTCTCTCCATTCCTGCTTTCCAAGTAAGAGGCAATGTCAGGGCAAACACACACCAAGGTGTCCTCTGTCTCTCTCTCTCTCTCTCTCTCTCTCTCTCTCTCTCTCTCTCTCTCCGAGCCACTCGATTGAGAAGCTTCCCTGTCGTTTGTCGAATGCCCTTCAGTCTGCAGGTCACCCACTCAGCATTTTAAAGTGCACCTCAGTGAACCCTCACCTTCAAGAAGGGCTTGAAAATCATACACATACGCTACCGTACGAGTGGTGCATGCATTCACACACAAGCGCATGCATAGCTGCTTGTGCATGTATACACACACACACACACAGAGACACATGCACACACCTCACCTCAGGCCATGCAGTCTTTTAATAGCTACCCGTGGTATCCAACACAATGGTGTGCACTACACTCGATTACACTATTTATATACATATGAAGCACATATTTCATATTTAGTAATCCATATTTTTAGAGATAAAATTGTTTTTGTTTTTTTTGTCTCCATTTCAGTGCTAAGCACTCATTACTGTGGTGTTTCTGCACTGCATTTGCCACAGATCACCTGTCAATCAAACAGTGTGTCCAGTACTGTGACGTCTTTTTGCTTGGATTTTCTGTTGATGTTTGAGTTTCTGTAGGTGGCGCTCTTTCTTTGTCTGTTCAGTCATAGTGGCTATCACTGCTCATGCTAAGTAATAACCAGTTCTTCTTCTGTTTATTCCAAATACTAACAGATTTTTCCCAGGAAAGACCTACCAGACACCGGGTGTTTAAAACAGCAAATGGAAACGCTTTCATGAACTGGCTATAGGTTACTTTAAGCAACCAATACTGTAAATAACTGTAGACAACTATAAGTAAACCCATACATGTAATTAATCCCTATTCATTCCTCATATAGTCTATCTGACATGTGCTGAAGTGTCTGCTGCATATGTTTATATAACCCCACAATTGTTTACATTGTAGTTTTATGTTTATTTTCTATTTTTCCCTGCTGTATTACATTGCTGTTGCTGCTGCTCTGACCCAATTTCCCCACGGGGATCAATAAAGTTTCACCTTCACCTATCTTATCTCAGAATGGAAGCGGTGGAGGCAGAAGACAAAGCAAAAATGCTGCTGTTTGGTGCTGAGGTACGTTACCATCACAAGTCTGCTCCGGTGACTGACACCCTCAGCCCCCTTGTGCTCAATTAGCTTGTAGTGCATTAGCGACCGCATGCTAATTGTCAGCTGGCAAAGGAGTGCAAGGAGAACCTTTAGTTACCTCAGGGACTGTTGGTGGGGGTGGGAGGATGAGGGGTGGGGGGGAGGGGGGGTGCTTTGTTACCTAACCAGCCAATGAGCACATACAGTATCTCTGAGCAGCACAAGCAAAGCCCACATCATGCTATACAACATGAAATATTTATGTGATATCAGATTACCTCTTTTGAATAACAGGCAAATAACACCCTTTTTTGGTCTCTGACCCCCCTCCCCCCCACCTCTCTCAATTCAGTTCAATTCAATTCACTTCATCAGTTCAAAAGGTGCTTTATTGGCATCAAATACAAAATTACCTACGGCCAAAATAAAAACAACAAATAACAGATTATATTCAGTTAGTAACCAGGACAGTCTGGCATTATCAACAACAAATGATGTAATAATATCATATTAATCAATCACTGAATCAATAGACAAATGTATCAAAGCACATACAAAATGCACCTTTGTTCTTCTTCCCCGTCTGAAATGGTGGCAGGTTATTGCATATTTTGCTCCAAGTGTGCAACACTCCTTTATTTCTCTTAGGATATGTTGTCTTGTTTCATTTGAGGGGAAAGGCTTTCAGAAGGACTGCATATTGTTTTGAATTTAGGAAGATGAGTTTCTTTTCACTTCTTCATAGTTACTACAATGCAGACTCACGCTCTTTCTCTCTCTCTCTCTGTTTCTGTATCTCACTCACTCGATCTGAACCAGCTTTTGGATTTCATCTGTTTCCTGACACACACACACACACACACACACACACACACACACACACACACGCTCTCTCTCTCTCTATTTCTTTCCCCTCCCCTCCTCTCCTTTTTCATTTCTCACATCTCTTTCAATTTGCCTCCTCCTCTCCTCTCTCTCTCTCTGTCTTTCTCTCTCTCTTCCTCTCCTCTCTTTGAGCACCTTTCCTTTCCATCTTATCAAGTTCCATAGATGCCTTAAGGTTGAGAGGGAGGGAGGGAGGGAGGGGGGTGTTGGATCCACCCACACGATTGATCATTCATGCTATTTTAGCTATGTTGTTGTTCTGGGCTGGGCCACAACATCCACCTGCAAAGCCTCAAAATGCAACACAAACCTTGTGACGTCATCGGATCGACATGCAGCTCAGCTAATAACCACATGAAAGAAAATAGACACACAGTACAAACACGGTTAAATCATGCTTATAATACTGTAGCTAATTCGTCCCCTATTGGGAGGTTGAAAAAGAAGTCAAACGGCTGTTTTCTGTTGTTAGTTGAGGGTGTGTGCAGTGTGTCTCTGTGCTAGGAGGGAGGGGTGGATGTTGTTGACAAGTCCTCTCAGTATAAAGGGAAGGTGATTGATTGAGAAGTCCCAGGTTGCGTACTCTGTCGCTAATACAGTTACGTGGTGTAATCATGCAATAATAACATCATAATCCTATCTGGAATGAGAAAGTGGACTGTGTGCTGCAGGCAGTGATTGAGGCCATTTCCTGTGTGTGTGTGTGTGTGTGTGTATCTGTGTGAGTGTGTGTGTGTGTGTGTCTCTGGCAGTGCATTTTAAGCAGCGGTGACTGCAGGAAGAGGCAGCCTGATGGATACAGGATCATACTGCAGCGCTGACATTGTCTTCAGTCCTCCTCTTCCTCCTCTTCCTCCTCCTTCACCCTCCCCTACTGTCTGCCTGCCTCTCAGAATTATCACTCTAAAAAAAAACCCACTAGCCTCCACACACACATACATACACACACACACGCAAATGCAAGAGCAAGCACAACCACATGCAAGTGCAAACACATTCATTGCATGAACACACATGTGCACACAGACATGCACACACACACTAAACAAGAGCAAGCACACATGCTAATTGCAAGGGAATAAGCACACACAAACACTTTCAGCAGAGGCACACAACTGCAGACACACACACACACACACACTGAAAAGGTAGCGATATATTCCCTACAGCAAAACTACTGTCTCTTTCTCCCCCCTTGCATACACACATACTCCCCGGCTGCCACACATAAGGGAGTGAGATCATTCAAAGGCAGCCATGCATGCTCAGAGACAAGGTGCTGTGAGAGCAAACAATAAGAAAAAAAAAAAGCCATCAGCGTGACACCAAGAGTATCATTGCAAGGATTTCATCATGAAATCTTATGTCATTCTGCGAGTGTATTGCAGAGCTCACGTAAGAATCCCATGTCTGAGTAACAAGGCAAACAGGAAGTGGGGGGGGGGGGGGGGGGGGGGTTGTACCTTGCCATGCATGCATGGTTTATTTTACTAATGACAGCGGCCCCATTACATACAGCTCGTGACGGAAGAAGGGAAGTATACACTCCTGTCGCAGCCCTTTAAGTCAAACACAGAGCCGTCTCTGTCTGTCCTCAGGTTCAAAAGAGATACAGATAGAGAGGAGGGGGGGGGGGCAGGAAAACGTGCCTAAGCTTGCGCTGTATGTGTGCTTGCATGTATGTATGCCTGCGTGTGTGACACTTGCACGTATCAGCCAGTGCAGTGTGCCGATGATCAGCCTCTTTCTATATATTGGCACACACTGCAATTTGAAGCCTCCACTGTTGTGCGTTACATTGTGTCACCCACTGGCTTTGTAACCGATGCTGTTTACACTCTCTGCATTCGGTGTCTTGTAGCACGGTTTGAAAAAAAAAAAAAAAAAAAACACTGGTACAACACCCTTTGTACTCACTTCTCGTAGTATCACTTCCACTTCTCTCATCAGGTAAAGTGAGCCCGCCATCATTTCACTGAAAAACATTTATACCAAGGATCCATGTGCTGTTTCTTTTCCAAACATGGATGGTGTGTGTTTGGATTCAGTAACCTTTAAACGATGTTGAAATTCAGGCCAACAGATTATAGTGTTCTATAAAATATGATTAAAGATTATTGCATGAGTTTAGCCTTGCGTCATTGCTCTGCAAAACTCCTACTGTGTCTTTTTGAATTTTATTCCAATAAATGTGGTGCAAGGGAGTCTATAACTGCTGGCAAGTACTTGCATCTTAAAAATGGATCCCAAAATGTACTCCAAAATACTCCTCATGTCATATTTTCACAAAAAGAAAACGTGGTATATAGTGAAAATATGTCATCTCTTCTGCCAAATTGCTTTTTACCCTCATTATCATGCCACAGTGTTCTCAACACCTCCATCCACAGTGAGAAAGATACTTTGTTTTGAGAGATGTCATATTATCACTGTGTTTATTAGTGTGATGATAATATAATTAACACTTTGCCCTGGACGTGTTGCCTATTTGACATTGTGTCTGACATTGAATCCGGCGGTAGACAAGCCCTCAGAGGCATGTGATGAGTATGCCGGCGAGGCTGGTCTAGACTCCAGGCAACACACCATATGATATTGATTATCTTTTGTTTGGCCATCTCTGCAGCTCCTTGCCCTAAAGGACTTAATACACATTATTGTCTGGCATGAGGCTCTATTACTCCAATTTACCGAGCTCTCCTACCAGCCGTAAATGCACTGCTGGTGAAATGTGTCCATGAGATCCCATAATGAGGCTTAGCAGAACATTTCACTCAATTTTTTAGTATTTTTCTTACTGAGAATATTGCGGGGCAGATTGGTGTTTTAGTTACACAAACATTTCCTGGAGATAGAGCCAGAAATAATCTCATTGGTTGAGTTCAACCTTAATAGGCAGAGCCAAAGAACCACAGTTTTTCAGTTAGCTAACTGGCAAACTTGAATGGCAACGAAGAAACTCTGGTCAAAATATAAGTAATAAATGGGGGCGGCGCAGCAGTGGTTAGCACTTAACAAGGCTCTAGGTTGGAAACTTGGCCCTGGACCTTTCTGTATGAAGTTTGCATGTTGTCCCATGTTCATGTGGGTTTCCTCCCACAGTCCTGTGATGGACCGCTAGTCCATCACTGGGTTCATCAGTGCTTTCCTGTCATCTGCCCAATGCATGCTGGAATAGAGTTGAGACCCCCTGACTCTGCGTAGGAATAAGTGATTAGGGAGAATGAATCATAAATGGCAAAAACCTCCATTTTCCATTCGTTCATGACCATGGCATTCATGATCTTGGAAGGTCAGCAGACTAGCTAACTAGCTCCCTAGATAGCTATATGCTAGTTTGGCTAGTTTGAACTTGGAGGGTCAATAAGGCTAACTAGCTAACTGAGATAACTTAGAATGGCTAGATTGAATTTTTCAGTTGCTAGACGTAGTGCTAGGCTTCATAATAGCCTATTAGCTGCCTCCTCTCTTACCCCTTCCCTTTTTCACTGGGTTTCAGTCTAACGTTAATTATAGGTCTTTCAGAGAGGACGTGGTTTGCTTGGCGTTCACCGCTTGGTACAGTGCAACGCTTGACAAGATAGGCAGAGTTTTGAAGAAGCAGGGAGAAGAGCCATTTCTAGCTCATTATCCTGCAAGATGTAGACTATGCCTAGGCAACTGAAAATATAACATCCAAATGTCATAGATCGCTATAATCTCCACTGCATTTTTAAACACACTATGCCCACTTGGTTAGAAACATGGCTCCAGGAGAGAGCTTTTCTACTGAGGTCACTATACAACTTGTGTTGGAGAATTCAGGAAATTCTGATAGTCTACTGCTAGAGTAATTCCTGTCTGGGTTTCATCACAAGGTGTGACACAAATGTTCAGCTATAGGTTCATGTACAAATTGAGCAGCGCAAGCGATTGGAAATAATGGATTTTAGAGTGCAGGTTTAGCATTATTTCATCCAACGTGTGCCGCCATGTGGTTCTTTGGCTGTGTCCATTGAGGTTTAATTCAACCAATGAGAGTATTAATGCCTTATGAGCGGCTCTGCCTTCGAGAAATTACTGTAAATGTGGGAAATGGTATCACAGTCATCACGGAGTGAGGATGGAGCGCTTCTAAGGCCAATTTTCTTTTCACCATGCTGGTGCACATTGGTGTGTGTGCCTGCTTACTTTTAGCAGATAAGACATTGCTGTGTAGATAGGCTGTGTAGATGTAGTTTGGCCAAAAAATTGATACCTGATTGTTTTTATATTTTAGTACAATAGTGGATGCACTAGTCTGCACATCTCATTTCCATCTATGTGTAAAAAGGTGTATGCGCAAAATATACCTGCCACTTAGATTTTTTGAATGTGATTTTAAAGAAAAGGCCAATTACCTGTTTATAATGCTTAATAATAAGAATACTTTTTCGGTCAATATCCTAATCTGATTGAATTCATCCAAAGACCCTCAGGTGCAGAACTGTAGCGTAGGACCGAGCTCACAATGCACAATCATCGTGTTACAGATATGCGATCAGTATAGAGAGCCTCGCGTTACTGTGACTCGCATGTTCCACTCACATTAACCAGGACATGTACACATTTACCAGATTTACCCTTTACCAACTCTGTGCACATTCACCTGCACAGTTGGTACACATTTACTAGCAGATGTATGCAATTACCGTAACATATACTGTAAATATATACAATCTGCTATTGCCAGACTTTGGAAAGGGTTGACACCAAACTCACATACAGACACCTACTGTCACCCTCCACTTATGTTGATCATACTAATTATATCCAAGGCAGATGACTGCTCTGCGTGTCTGAGTTTGTGCGTGTGTGTCTGTGTGTGTGTGTGTGCACGCAATTGTGTGTTTGACTTTCTTACTTATGCCACAGACAGCTGTTGTTTGTGTTGCCCCAAGTGCTCAACCTGACTTTGTAATTAGTCCAGTGCTTTACTTTACTGAACTGACTAGTGTGCCTAAAAAACAATAGAGCCCTATTCCCTAATCTTCACACAACCGCTCCCTCCGCACCACCACCACCCCACCTCCACCCTCTTCAACTCCACAACACCCGTCCTACCCCCAATCTGCAAACTAAATCTCCCACACACACACACACACACACACTCAGCTCCAGCCAGCAACAATAGCTCAAACACAGAAGCCATGTTCAAAACAGCTGACATTGAGATGTGGTTGTAAATGACCTCATCAGAAAAGAATTGAGGACATATAGACACTTTGTTTGAATGGGATCGTGCTAAAAACAACATTCATCAAAGTCTACTCACACATCAAAGCTGCACTGTTTAATTCTAGTAGGCTGCACTCTGAAACCTGTTGCCTCAAGCAGCAAACTTGCCAACAAATTCAGTCAAATCGATGCCAGGGACTGTAATACATGACTCACCATAAATTACAGTGTTTTGCGTTAGTTGGGGAATAATACAACTTAAGTTGAAAAACACAGGCCACACATAGGAAGGTGAGGGAGGAAATCATGGCAAGGCTGCTGTTTTCACGAGAGGGGGATGGGTGGTTTTTAGATTGTCCCTCCTCCCTCTTCCTCTGTCTTTTTTCTCTTCCCTCTCATCTTTGTTCAAGAGCTGCCTGGCTAAAACAAACCTCCCCTGCACTCTGAATGAAAGTCACAATAAATGAGTCAAAAGTGGCTAGAAAATATCTGCAGTACCTTGTCACTGACTGAGTTGGTGTGTTTACTTGAGATATTGCAAATTATTATTATGTGGTGGTGGTGGCGTGTGTGTGTGTGTGTGTGTGTGTGTGTGTGTGTGTGTGTGTGTAGGTGTGTGTGTGTGTATGTGTGTGTGTGTGTGTGTATGTGTGTGTGTGTGTGTGTGTGTGTCCATGGGGATGGGTGGGTGGGGTGTCGGGGGGGAGTGTTACGGAAAAGTGAAGATAAGACGTAAATGAGCATAGGTTTATATTTGGAATGGAATATTTAAATGATGCTGAAATAAACACTGAAAGCAAAACTAATATTGTATTTTATGTTCTGTTTTATTGCTTTATCATTTTTGCTTTATAAGTTTTACTGTTTTCATTGCTTATTTTATATCCTGTTTGTGTGTTTATATTCTGTTGTTCTTCTTTCTGTTGAATATTATTTATTTTATACTTGCTGCTGCAACAACCAAATTTCCCCATTGGATCGATAAAGTTTCATCTCATCAAATAACATGATAAATGACTAGTAAATATAAGATAATATATATCTTAGTAAGAAAATTGTTATCTTCATTCTCATCGTTATCTTCCTCCTCCTCCTCCTCCTCCTCCTCCTCCTCCTCTTCCTCTTCCTCTTCATCATTATCATCATACTGGTGGCTTTGGTGCATCTCCTATTTTAATGACCATTGATGACGCACAATACAATTTACCCCTCCATGTATATGCTGTGGGTAGGCAAGGACACACAAAGCCCCTCTCTGAAACTCTCTCTCTCTCTCTCTCTCTCTCTCTCTCTTTCTCTCTCTCTCTCTCACTCTCTCACTCTCCCAATCTCTTTCTCTGCCCTCACAAAGCCTGCATGCCTCTCATTTGTAAATCACTTAAAAGCATGACAAATGTGCATTGGAAGTTTCAGAGCGTCCCCCTTGAAAGCATTTGCAAGTTTCTCTTTCACAACCCCCCCCCCCCCCATCTCATACACAGCGGCATTGTAGTAACTAGACATTTAGCTTGGCATTAGACGTATAATTATTGTTGTTGCCTAATTGATGTCAGTTTGAATATGGAGATAAAACATTATATTTAATGAAAAGACAATTTCCAGTGTGCGTTTGCAGTGTCTGTGCAGTGTCTTTTCTTTTTCTGGCATCTAACAAAGCTGCTGCCAGGAGAATTACGCGATATAAGATGTTTAAAATGATGGAAACATTGGATTACGTTGCCATAATGATTGTACACAGGCAGATCTGTGTGATTTGTCTTGAGTGATTACATTCAGTATTTTTACTAGCTGAAGAGAAAGGAGTTTTGTGGTTGTGAAATTATTTGAGAGCTGAGAGGTCGGCGAATTGAAATCCAAAACAAAGGAGTCTTGTCCATAGCACTAATCCAACAGGAACATTTCTGCCGTAGATTGGGAATTACTGTGTATTTCAATCATGTGACGTGCTATCAAGCTGGGGTTTACAGCCTTTTCTTGTTTGTTTTGGCCTGAATGTAGCCCAAGCTGATGGGCCATCACTATTTAAATTTGCTAGTGCCACATATGCTATTATCCTACAGTATTTTACCATACTGGTTCTGAATGAATCATATGTTTGGCATGTTAACAGATCAGCCTGTCTCATTTTTACAGAAATCAGTTAAATGGCAAAAGAAATCACATGGAAAGTATATTCAAAGGCACTTCATATTCACACACAGCTTTCTGTAACACGTGTTTAAACATGGGTAAGGAGACTAATGGGCCAAACTCCTAAAAAGCCAGAGTTGTCATTTAAGGTTTTACTCGCAGATATTCCAGCATTATTATGTATTTCATTGTTTCTCAGATTGATGGGGCTGTGTGCTCAAGCTGTGTTTATCTCTACTCTCTTGTCAGAAGGAAGAAAAGAGAAGAAGAGCTGCTGTTTTCTCAGGGAGTAAAGGTTTACTGTCGAGCTGGTTTTCTCTAATAAAGCAAGCCATTTGGATATTTTCATAAACATGCACTGCAGCTGAAACATATTACCCCGTGGTCTTAAATGCATTCTGAAAGTCATACTGAGATAATTCTTATGGTTTTCAGTCGTAGCTATTGTGAAAAAAGGGAAAACTTAAAGGGAAAACTTCAGTTCAGAATTCTCTGTAAACCCCGAATTATCATTTCATCGTTGTTATACTAAATGTTGTCAGCCAGCTAACAATACAGTTAAAGCTTCAGCAGTCTTACTAAATTATGAATGCTTAGATATCTCTGTTGGTTGCTTTGCCATTTTAACATTTTCTTTGTCATCTCTGCTGTCTATGACTTTGCTGACAATGTGAGTTATAGCTCTCCATTTGTTTTAACTGTAAGGAATTTTACAACATGCAAATTGATAACAAAAAAACAAACAAAAAAAAACAGTTACCTAGCAAGCTGGCTGCCAAGCAATTGTTGCTATCCTAACATAGATATGCCAGCGAAAGCACCACATTGAGGTGGATCAACTTGTCCTGCCATTTATTACTGCATGGAACTCCCCAAGCACTTCCATTGCTTATGAGGTGTGCTGTTTACACTCTGGAGCCATAAAATACAGTAGGGAAGTGTGCACTATCGCTTTCACTTCAGCTTGTTAGTGTTATCACTGCTTTAATGAGACATTTAAACACCCAGCGTTTAGGGTTTATGTTCCGAATGAGTCAAATTTTGAGTTTAGCATGCAACAGGAGAATGATACTGATCCTGGTCTGGTCAGATCTAAATGCTGCTTGAACTGGACCCTTCTTAAGAGGAGCAGTAGCTCTTATGCTTATACACCTGACAATTTAAACCGATACAGCTATCATGCTACACATCAACCTCTCATGATTCACCCATAAATATGTTGAAATTAAATATTAATGAGGTATACTTTGTCACAGGATAAATTATTTATCTCTGCACAAGGTTTCAACACCTCCATTAAGCGTCCGGTCACTCCCTTTTCCCTGCAGGACTGTTTTCTATTCCACTCCACCACTTCACCACAGCATATATATACTGAAAGGATTTCACAACACATCAAAGTTTTATTCACTGTTCGTTCTCAGCTCCCTTTATTTCTCCATTTTGGTTCTTTCTTCTCTTGTCCCCCCCCCCCCCCCCCCCACACACACACACACACACACACACACACACACACACACATACACACACACACACACACACACACACACACACACACTTGTGTCTTTGTATGAGGCCCCCGCCTCATCCCCATTGTCATGTTAATTACCTGTTTGCTCTGTTTTGCAGGAGCCCACCATCCATCAAAGCATCTCTCAGCTTTTCATCTCACACAGCGCATCTCTACCTGTAATTAGGTTTGGGCGAGGGAGAAGATGGATTTGGTTAGCACCATGCAGAGGAAAAAAAAGACATCAGGAAGTCTCTACGGCTGTTCTGGGACCAGCCTTTAATGGTGTCTAATTGATCTGAGCTGTCATGGGGCCATGGCTTCATGTGGTAGGAGGCTGATTATCCTTATGTGTCATCCTGAGAGCATCAGCATTAGCTCAGCGCTCTGGCTTTTACAGTTGGATGATAAGGTGTGTGTGTGCGAATGTGTGCGTGCGTGTGTGCTTGCGATCACATGTATGATCACACGTGCATCACTCGTGTAGGGATACGTAACTGCAAATTTTTATATGTACTACACATCTGTGTGATGAGAGGGTGGGGGGATGGGATCGTGTTTGTGCTTGTGTCTATATGTGCATTTGCATTCAGGCAGTCACAGATGAGTATGCACTGTATGCATGTAGCTGTGTGTGCAAAGGGTGTGGGTACATTATATTTGTATGAGTGTGTATGCATGTTTGTATTTATAGCGGCCCAGGAGCGGCTGTGCTGCGGTCAGAATAATTTAGCATCCAGATGTGTGGAAGCCAGAGGGAAATCAATACAGACGATGGCTCCCAACCAGGTGATGAGCATGTATCTAGATGTTCACTGCTGTCATAATGCAATAAAGATGGAGAAGGATTAATATTTAACAGCAATCTGTGCTGTTTTAGAAACAGAATTGAGGAGCAGTGGCTTTACAGCAATGCAAAGTAAGCAGTAATCACAGTAATCAGTAACCAAAACAATATAGGTGATCATTTATGTATTTTGAAGCAGTATACCTGCAGGGAATAAAGGGTGTGATAATTGCAAGATTATGAACATCATTTTAAACAACTTGAAATAATAGTGAGGTGTTGACAATAACACCTTTCATTTAAAGCTTGTAAGTTGGAACAAATTGCTGACCTGATCGTCCGCTGAAAAGATTAGATTACATTTGGGATCAGATTACACGACTGGGTTTGAACAACCCTGATTACATTTCAAGCACTTAATCAGAAAGCTCTCGCGGATTAGAAGTGGAAAGAAGCCTTGCCAGTCGTGATGGCAGATGAACGCGAAGCTACATTCTAGTCCTGTGGAAGGAGAGAATTTGAAAATGATTTTTCTGAGTGTGTTTACTTCCTTCTGTAAAGTAGCTGTACTGTAGGGACGTCCATGCTGCTCCACTGACCTTCAGCATGAAATGAAAACAGTGTCTGATGCCTCTGGTGTGTTTGGAGGGGCTTTCTCTCTCCGAAGATGGACAGCCATGCATTATTGATTACAAAACACTCCTGCAATGCTATTTCATCTTTCAAAGCACAGTTACCATGAATGGGTTTTTATATTAGAGCGATTCAAATTTTGTCTGTATTAACGTGTGTGTGCTCCTAACTGCTTTTAATTGGTTGCATGGCTTTGTTGTGTTGTTGTGTATTGCTCTCTCTCTCTCTCTCTCTACCTCTCTCCCCCTTTCTCCCCCTCTCCTCTCTTCTCCTTTCTCTAACACCCAGTGGGAGGCTAAATGGTAGATATGCAGAAACAACTCCCTTATCTCCACCTCCCTCCACAGCACATGCTGGAAGAGAATTGCACAAGACAAAAGACAAAGGTAGGCATAGCTAAACCAATAAGGAACAAAGGGAGTGTTCAGTGCAATCTACTGGTAACCACACCAACTCTATCACATCTAACAACACTTATTTGACTTCATTATCTTCAGCTATGCTCTACAAAATGTCATTTTGATGAAATGATTAGGTTTTTACACCTAGAGACTTTCTCTACATATATCCTTCTGTAGACCTGATAATGTGAATATGATGCATATTTTGCACAATCTTTACATATACTGTCAATTTACATATTTGCCCCTATTATTATTATTCATGGTACCATACTATCCATACTGTACACATTGCAGATTTCTTAATACATTTATTTTTGAATTTTTGAATGAATTTCTGAATATTTATATTGTTGTATATTCTCATACTGTACTTTTCACTTTCTATTCACTTTCATTTCTTTATTTCTCTATTTTGCACTTCCTGCATACATGCTGTTATTCATATATCTCATAATTTTCATTCTTACAGTTATAATAAATTCTAGTGTTGCAATTGTCAGTTGCAAGATGTTTACTCTTCCTCATTTGCGCCCTTCTTATTTATATTCTATATTTTTTGCTATTTCCTATTACTATTTGCCGCTGCAGCAACCCAATTTCCCCACAAGGATCATTAAAGTTTCATCTCGTCTTATCTTAAGTCTTCAGTTTTCACGATAAGACATTCAAAAATCCTTGCATGGTTGAGAGCTTCTTTACTAAGACAGAGACCCAGCAGCCCAGAGAGTGTTGCTGAGCGTGGCTCTGCCTCCCTGGTCCCCCGTTGAGGATGGTCACAGGGGAGGACGCCCATAGCGACCACGGCTGTCAGATGCTGTTTCCATGATGCCGAAGAATGATTGGGTTCATGGATCCGGACACTGCTCTCTGACAGCGCAGAGGGAGATGCTGCCACACCTGGGAGAAGAAAACACTGGCAGGATGTGAAATGTTTCTGAACAAGGTCACTCCGGGGGTCATCGCAATACCTGTCACCCGTCACCCCGTCACCAACGATTCCTAGCCCGCCCTCGTGCCAAATATGGAGAATATTGTGTCTGAATTTATCCTTTGTTTGAGTTGGGAGTCAGACTTGGTCTTTGTCTGCCTCTGCGTGAGGTGGTGGTGATTCTCCAGACAACAATGTCCTGGTTTGAAAAAGGAAACGCACCAGCCAAGATCATCAAACACAAGTGATGTTTCTGTTAGACTTGAGAATATTCTGATGACATTAAAATGCGGTTCAAGCTTCTGATTGTTAGCAAATCATGCAATTAATCTTTAATTGCGCAGTGTTTTTCACTTGCACAGATGCAAACAAGCACCCCATTTTCAAGTCTGACTCATGTCTAGCCCAGTCTGTGGAAAAGCGCAGCCAGTATCATTGATGTCAGTGTAGGTGGTGGGGCTTGTTAGCAGGAATGACAAGGGTAAAGATGGGACTCAGAAACAGCGACTCTCTCACTCTCTCAGTGTGTTTTTTTCACAGCATGTCTTTAGCGTGTCTCTCAGAGAGGTGGGCTTCTTGACAACCCCACTGCCACGGCCCATGACAATTTTCATGATTGATCACTCTCCTCTCGACTGCGGTGAGAGGGGAGAAACCAGACCACAGAGCAGAAAAAAAAGGAGAGGGAGGAAAGAGGGGCGTGGACAATCCCACAAGGTCAGAGTGATGTCCAGCCTTTTGTTTTCAGCGGTGAGATCAGTGGCCTGGGCAGCCGCGAGGGAACAGGCAGAGTAACTGGCGGCCTGGCAGGAACAGATGTTCTTACACAATGAACATGCACTTGGTTGGTTGCTTATTCACTACAAGTCAAGAGGCTGACTTCCCTTTTTTGAAAACAAAGAAAAATACAGCAAAGAGTCACAGCATTCCACCTGTTTCTCATATGGAAAAAAAATGTTGCTGAGGCAATCAGACCTATATACAGTATGATTTACTTCCCACAAAGGATCTCATACAACAGATGGGATTCTATTTATAGATCCTGTTCATTTATTTATTTATTTTTCCTCCATCTTTGGTGCTAAGCGGTCAAACAGTGTGTCCAGTAATGACATTTTTTCCTTGGATTTTCTGTTGATGAAGTTTGAGTTTCTGTAGCTGGCGCTCTTTTCTTGGTCAGTTCAGCCATGGTGGCTATCACTGCTCATGCTAACTAAACAGTTCTTCTTCTATTTGTTCTAAACAAACCGGAAACATTAACAAGCATCACTTCCTGTGCACCAGAGGATTTTTCCCAGTAAAGAGCTACCAGACACCGGGTGTTTAGAACAGCAAATGTAAAAGCTTCATGAACTGGCTATAGGTTCATCAAATGACAAATAATAGCTCACTACAACAACCCTATCCCTACATAACAACTGGTGTTACAGCGAACACACACTTAGAATGGCCCATAACGTTATAACGGCCTAACGTTACTTGTGTACTTACAATGAGGAAGTCCAGCAGACAATATGCAAAACCTAAATCAAACAACCTGATGTTGTAAAATGACACAACTTATTCTACCCTCACCAGGAAAGCAGGGAACTTGAGATGAATCTTGAATTGCAAAGCTATTTGAATTGTAGACAAATGTTAAATGTAAAAAAAACAATCGATCAGCTGGTCTATAAAGGTTAGCCCACTATCACAGGCATTTCACATGGCAGTTCAACAAGGACATAATGAAAATGTCTCTCAGACACATCAGCACATGAGATGCTGTAGCTCCTCTCGCAAGCATAAAAATGTTGCTCAGGCAATCAAACATATAAGGTTTATTTCCCATAACAGATCTACAACAAATGGGGTCAGGGTTCCCACTGTCGCCCCGGATGTAAAATTCCATGACTTTTCCATGACCTTCCATAACAAAGTCGGAGCGTTTCCATGACCTAAAAATGTTCTTCCTTCCTGGTTTGTTAATGTTGTTTTTCTAAAGAGGTAAACAGTCTGCTTTGGGCTGCAAGCCACCATCTAAACTAAGTAATGAATGTTTGAAAGTGACCAATTTGTAAAATTCCCTGATATTCCCTGACTTCCCCAGAGAATTTATCAAATTCCCTGAATTCATATTCCCTGGAATACACCTCTCAAAACATGACATTCCAGAAATGGGAACCCTGTGGGGTTTCACATAATAGTGTTAATTAACCTGTGCACATCAATGCACACAGCGTTTTCATTTCAATCACTCTGACCACACACTAACCCTAACCCTCCCTGTCTTTTTACTCCCAGCTCTGGTCCCACATGCTCTGGATCCCACAGACAGAAGCCCTTATACTTGTCACACCGAATTGAAAACATCAATTCTCTCCACTTCCTGTCATTGTGAGTGTATGAAAGCTCTGTTATTAATACCTACGCCGGGTCATGCACAGCCAAGGACAAGCATTTAAGGTGAGGCCAGGTTCAAGAGTGGTTAGGAAGAGGATTGTCCCAAGGCCATTGTCCTTCACTTTACCTATATCAGTCTGTGTGTTTGTGTGTGTGTGTGTGTATGTATGTGTGTATGTATGTATGTATGTGTGTGTGTCTGTGTGTGTGTGTGTGTGTGTGTGTGTGTATGCGTGGGTGCATGCCTGTGTGGAATGTAAACTAAGGTTCAAGTGTTAAGTAGGATAGTCACCACATGGACCAGTTTGCTGAAAGCCATCATCGGTGGATTTAAATCAAAATGAGAGGGGATCTGGTAATCAAAGTGAAACATACAGTCTTTCAGGGAGTTGAGATCAGCAGCATAGCTCTTAACAGGACCGATCCCATTTCAGCAGCACAGACAGCCTGTTGACATCTTGAGGATTATCGCCCCATAAACTACTAAAGCCATTCATAACTCATGGCCTCCCTCTGCTGGTACAAAAGAACAGAAGGGTAAAGGCAGTTTTACAGCCAACATGCCACATACCATGTTGAAAAATCACTATAATAATACTGCAGTGTGTCTGTGGTACTCAATAGTGAGTTTACAGTGACCTTATCATACTTTATGGGGTTTTTATCTCCCATGGTATCGCTATAATATTCCTATTCAATTCCTACAGGGAATTTATAGTTTATCCTTCTATAATTATTTTTCCTTGGTGACCATAAGCCTATTTAACAAAGAAATATGGTTTGTTGAGTGATTGGTGTATATTGATGGTGTACAAGAGATCCCTCGAAGCAAAAAGAAAAGGAACTACAGTGAAAATATATTTCGACAATTATTATTTATTCATTCAAAGAAAGAAAGAAAGAAAGAAAGAAGTACAAATACAAGTAATGCTACAATAAGTAACAAACAACACTATCCCTATTTAATAAAAGGTAGCCTACCGCAGATTTTTACCTTTGTTAATTCCCTATAACAATGACTGCTATTTTTACTTTTTGGAATATGTGCCAGCTGACATAACACTGTTACACTGGCACTGTTTTAAGATATTTCATGTAATACATTTGTTAAATTAGCCATTCTTTAACGCTGATGATCTGTTTTACTGCATATACTGCTGCATACACTGTATGTAGCCTACCTATAGTTTTGTTTCAGATTTTGTTTTAGATTTTGTTTTTGATACTCAATTTCTAGCATCCTATCTTTATTACCATTTTATAACTTTGCTTAGAAAAGTGCTTTACAAACCATGATTATTATTGTTGTTATGAGATTAGTTTAGCTTGCATCACCTAAAATTAGATTAGATGAAACTTCAGTGATGCCCTTATAGGGTCTTTGCAGCAGCGTGTGTATTGTTGGAACTATACATTACTTGATTTACTGAATGTATTTTTATTCAACTTTTATTCAATTATTATTATTACTATTATTATTCGTATTTATTGAGTTGGTTATTATTGTTATTATTATCATCATCATCATCATCATTATTATTATTATTATTATTATTAGGCTATTATTATTTGTATTATTATTATTATCAGCCTATAAGTAGAAATAGCAGTAGTAGTAGTAGTGGTGGTGGTGGTAGTAGTAGCTGAGTATTAGCAGTCTATTGCTTTTGATGATGTTGAGTAATTAGAAATATTTATCAAAATATACACTATAAATATTATAATGCATTATTTATGAATAGGCCTCCTTATTATATCATTAGATAAAGTAACATACTTACCACTTAGATTCAATAACATACCTTGTCATTGTTGTTGTTGTGATCGATGCAGGTACAATGAACCAAACGCTAGATGTCTCCCCACTCCACGCTGTTGTGTGTCTTCATGGGTCCGCTGCTAGCTATCTACAGATGATCGAGTCGCCATTTTGAAAACCAAATCGTTCACAGCACACCCGCCCTGAGTACTGGAACTATGCCGCGGGGCCGGCCTCGCAAACTGAGAGTTAAAACCAACGACGGAACAGGTAACAAGTACCAAAATGCCATGAATAAAACATACAGACTATGAGCTATCTAAATAACTTGGTAACGTTTGGATAAAGCGCTCCGTATCTTATATAATCACACTTGAATGTAGTGTATATAGTCCCCGGATATAGTATTGCGGGTGGCCATTGCTTTGTGCGGCGAAGGAGTGATTGAGGCGGAATGATATTAATAACATTTCGGTGGCTCTACTTATTGGCTTCCAGTCTAAATTGGTGTCCGGGAGGGAAACACCTCCCGTGCAGTGGCGCAACGTTAGTTAATTTCAGATGTTTGCACTTTCTCTGTTTATTAGCAATGTAACGTTACGTTGTTGATGCTAACTAGCTCGTTTTGCTATCGTTAGCTTGGTGGCTAACACGCTAAAACGTTAGCCATTGTTATTTTGATCCTTGAGAGGACACACTGTGCAGAGAGACTGTGCAGCTGCTGCCGGCTTGACTGGCTATGGAAGAAGTTGTCATCATATCCACAAAATGGAAATTACATTAAGATAGCTTGTATTCTGGTCTTGCGTTGAGCTTGCTAGTCGGTTAATATAATCGCTAGAATACATTGTTGGAGTGTCTAGCCAGCTGTTAACATGACACACCGTAAACGTAGCATGCAGCTGCTACAGCTGCAGAACCCGTAGATTGCATAGAAATCTCATATGGGATGCATGTGCTGCAAGTTTGGCACATTGTAATAAACAGTGACTATTGGCAGTCTCTTTGTCTACCAAAATGGGCGATTTGGTGTTTTTGTGGAGTACCATGAACCTACATTACATAACCTCATGCAGGCTATGCAACTACTAACCCTACCATCTAAATACCTTAGGCAACCAGTGTGAACCTTGTGTTGTAGGGGCAGGGGGTCCCAACATTTTCATGTGAAGAAACTCTAATTTGACACAATGTTGTGTTGAGTAACCCAAATGTTGTTATTAAATATAGAATTGCATACATAACTGTCTATACTGTAAGTGGGAAGGTAAGAGTGGAGAGAGTGAAAACTATGGTCAAAATAGTCACCCTTAACATGTGTGTCACTGAGCTTTCTTCCAGGGAGGGAAAGGAAAATCTAACAGTTTGTGAATAGAGAATTAGTGTAGGACATAAACTTAAGTAGCCTATTACAGTGTGGTAGCAATTCTGATAACTTTACTGAGTAATACAGTCAGGAGTTTAAATTAGCTTGACAGTTTTTGGAGAATAGTGCAATGCCTGGGAGTACACCTGACTATACTCACCTCTTTTCTGGGCATATGCTGTCCTATACTGGATCAGGGTTATATAGATAAGGGTTTCTCAAATGTTTTTATGTCACAGTCTCCCATTTGATAAGGTTGTCTCCCAGGGACCCCATCCCCAAGATGTTTTTGTTGTTTAATAGGATTAGACCAATATATTCCTTTACAAATATAGGCCTTTTAATATAAATCAGATATTGACCAGTCAGTGTTGCTCACTGCAGATATGATGGAGGTGAGGAGATGGTTTTACTCAACTGCATCAGGGCTGGGGCAGAGCTTGCATTTCATATATATGAGTGCAACCTAGCATTGAGACCTCTGTCTACCCATATTATAGGTATAAAATAGCAATAACTAATAAGCAAACAGTCTATTGATTATTTAAATTCACAACTATTAGATTATAGGAAATGTAGCACTGCTTCCCAGTGACACGTCTGAAAAAATATAAGGGCTTAGCTGAATGAGATTGCATGCTTACAAATGTCACTTAACACAGACTTAATTAGCTGTATTCAAACCATTTGGCCCGCACGTTTTGGCTTACACTGACTCTATTCTGATGTAAACCTTCAGCTTTGGGAGACAACTTTAATAAGAGTGCTACTGCACCTGAGGTCTGTCTAATTGAGTATGAGTAGGCTACTGCCAGATGTATCATATCTAGTCCAGCTATTCATGTCAGGAATAGGCTTATTGAACCAAATAAGAAAATTGAAGTGTTCATCTCACTTGTACTCTTGTACTTTTCATCAGATGCTAATCCCAGTGAACCGAAGGTTGAGAGCTACTGCGATGGAGAATTCAAGGACAAGAAATGCACAATATGTTCCCAAATCTTTACTACTGAGAGTCAGCTACAGAGGCACCTCCGTGACCATGAGTCCAACGATAAGGCAAGTACAGCCAGCCGGGCACTCCATCTGATCATCATAGCCATAACAAGACAACACAGAACAGAGTTTTTTAACCTTTATTTATCCAGGGAAAGTCATCTGAGCATACTTGCTTTTTACCAGCAGCACCCTGCTTTACATTCATACAGTTAAACGCATTCAAACCTTGGAACTGGCCTGTACAACAACAGTCTTCTTCTAGTGGCCACTGGAAGCTGCCCAATACAACTGCAAACTTATTAATTAAAGTTCTGACTTCATTTGCCATACATAATATTTACAAATTAATAGCCCAGTGCCATTTCAGGATTTCAGTTTTTTGGACCTTTGGTTAATTGCTAATCAGAGAATGGTGTTTTCCTGCTTTTTTTTAGCTGATAAATAGCCAAGCTTCAGCATTCTTTTGAGAAACAAACATAGACAAATAGGCCTATACAAGCACATGTCCCATCTATGGTCCTATGTAGCTCAGTGGTGAACTTGGCTTGGTTGCCAAGGCGCTTTGCTGAATATTTGTTTTTAAACCTGAGCGATTGGTTCACTGCCCAACTGCTGTCTCACCAATGAACATTGTGCATTAGAAGACTTCATCCTTGGCTGTCCATTTACTGCTCTAAAAAACATTGAGAGTGTTACCATGGGAATCAATAATGTAATTGATTGAAATGAATGAAAAAAAATAACTACTTGAAATCATCCAGTTAATCTGATGGTTGTTATTTCATTTTACACATTCATGCAATTTTTGGAAATTCATTCTACAACAAATTTAAGATGAAGGCATTTGGAAATCCTTTTGTTGAACAAAAACCAGTGTCCCACTGGTGCGAACATTACTGGTTGGTGATATATTTCTATATATCTTTTTATTGGAATTTTCTAGGGTGCTTACTTGTCCCTTGTTTTGGCATCATGAACCAAATAAATAAGATTAACTAAGTCTAAAATGGAAACAAAAACTCCTTCTGGGAAATTCTGGGAAAATGTGAGTACAACTGATGGACAAGGAATTTGACTTGGTTCATTAATGTTGATTTAATTTGTGTGTTAATTTATATGAGTCTGTCATCATTGTCTGTGTACTATTGTTTTATTATTAACTTGCCTTGTTATTTTTCTTACTACATCTCTGTTGCACCTGAGCCTGGAGAAACAATATCTCATTTCACTGTGTACAGTCTATGTATATTTGGATGTATATGTGTAGATATATGCAGCTGAGATGACAATAAAGCAGAACTTGAACTTGAAACTTGAACTTGTTGACAAATTACAAGACAGGTCCACAGTACAGGAGTGGCACAGTAAGAGCAGGACAATGCGTAACAGGACCTCACATATAATGCAGACAAGATGTACTGTAGACTAAACATAAAGGCACTACAAGTATAGATTCAAGGCTGAAGATTTGTTCCAGTGTAGCACATTGGCAAGGTTGGTTGCAGCAAAGGCATAGTCACAGATGTGCAAAGATGAACTAGGTTGGTAAATAGCAAAAGATGCATAAATGACAGATGTACAAAATACAACTAGGTTGATAGATAAACCTGTTTATATGCATGCTGGTTGAAGAGCATGATTGCCATTTGGAAGCAAGTGTTGCAGTGATGGGTGGTGCAGCAATGAAGCATCCTAGAGGGTAGGATGTCAAATGGGCGGTTGTCTGGCTGGAAAGGGCCAGCAGCCATCTTCTTTGCCCTTCCCCTTGCTCTGGCATAGTGCAGTTTGATGTAGGGCAGCCCTGCTCTCTCAAATGCACTCAGCATCTCAGTGTTACTGCTAGTAATCCAGAGACAGTCATGCTTTTGGGCACTAATGTCTGACACTATTGGGGGTTAAATGATCAGCTGCTACCAGTAGAATTTGAAACTTAATGACTTTGGCAACTTCTTGAGTCTTGAGTGGTAGTGTGTTACAAAGACAACTCACTAGACAAATATGTGTGCAGAAGAGGTAACATGAAAATGCCATAATGCAAATTGTATAATGGAGCTGGAATAAACTTGCCGAAGGATACAATATGTTTCCCCAAGACGTGTTTATCAGGAGCCAAATTCAGGTTGGTTCATCAGTTAGTCAAACGACACTCTCTCACCTTGTATTGAGTGATACTCACTCGCCCGGTGTTACAGTTTTGTTCAGCTTTGCAACTGCGTGACAACAAATATTTATTTTGCTAGCGAATATTTCATTTACAACTAGATTGAGCTAGCAAAGCAGTTTTGCGTAACAGGTGTGGAATTTATTAACTTTGCCCAATGCTAAGAAACAGTGCTTTCTCACTTCGTATTGAGTGATTCACCCGGTGTTGTCCATATCATACAACTAGGGGCTCTTCTTTTTGTGAGATTTACCTCAAAGCACCAGCTCTTAGGAGCGTCATCCCAGCACCAGTGCTGATGCTGACGACTAACAACATGGTGAATTAAATCATCAATAAGATGCATCTTGAATGGTTTTCTGTTCAGATTGTTGCTGCAGTGCTAAAGAGGTGATTGAAACACGTGAAACATTGTTCAATGCAATTGTAATACATAATTAAATAAGGGACTGAAAATGTGGTAAATGTATTGTTATCAGTAGGCCCGACATTAATCTAACAATGAAGAACTGCCACAGTGTTTCACAACAGAGGAACCCTGGCTCATTAATCATTTGAAGAATAGAGAGACAGGAAAACTCGCACCCAGGGACACATAGAATAAACACATTGAAAGCAACACAAAGAATAAACCAATTTACACAGTGATGGTCTAATTTTTCTACAGCCATTATACTATGCTATCAACATTTATTTGAGAATGATATATTGAGGTAAATATTCTACACTTAGGGGCTTTAATAGATGACTAAGTTTATGTTGTTTAACAGTTGTTTGGAGTTTGCCTCTTAATGATCATTTTAATGTTCAAATCCGACCCAAGACCTTTGTTGCATGTTATCCCCCTCTCTCTCTCCCAAGCCTTCCTGTCTCTCTCAAGACAGGCCTGTCTAATAAAGGTGAAAATGCCCCAAAATAATCTTAAAATAAAAAAAAGAAACATGCATTAATAGATTAAATCCAAGATCATAAATCTTTTCTTTTTTTTTTCTTTTTCTCACTTATTCTTATTCAGGGTTGGGGGGTGATGCAACCTATCCCAGCATACATTAGGTGAAAGGCAGGCAAACACCCTGGACAGGTCGCCAGTCCATCTCAGGGCAATGAATGACATTGATAAAATAGTTAATAAATTCAATAAAGATATTTAATTTGCTGTCCTCACAGTACTTCATCTGTGGTTCAAAAATATCTAATAATGATTCTTAAACATTTCAACATAAAACAATTAAAAGCAAAGGGGCACAGTTTTAAAAGAGAAACACAGAAACACTTACATGGGCAATAATTATATGAAAAATGCTTACAATGCAATGAGAATGAAAGAATCAATTTTTTTGGTGTTACTACAGTATTACAGTATTGGAAAGCCCAGCATTCAACACGAATGACTGATGGTGAACGCATCAGACTAACACTGCCAGGGTTGGGAGCTCCATTCTCATTCTCATACTAACAATAATATGCATTGGCACTGTAAGGTACTTTGGACTTTCTTGTTTGTGTCAGTTACAGGCTATTGTAACTCAAGGGGACGGGAGGGATGAGAGGGGTAAGGGGGCGGTGCCAGAGACTTGTGTAGGAGGAGATAACTTCTATCGATGTTGTTGCAATTTCTACTGGTCTCCGATAGAAGTCATAGTCACTCTCTCTCTCTCAACTCCTCCTCTCTCCCCTGCAGCCTCATCGATGTGACCAGTGCCCACAGACGTTTAACGTGGAGTTCAACCTCACCCTCCACAAGTCCACACATACGACCTCCGACCCCACCTGCCCAGTGTGCCATAAAAAGTTCTCCCGCGTGGCCAGCCTCAAATCCCATATCATGCTGCACGAGAAGGAAGAAGTTGGTCAACTCTTGTGCTCTCAATTCATTAACTGATGAATGAGAAATGAATCGTTCACACAAGAGTATTCTAATTTGATATAACTTTGTTTCCCTGTTTTCTCTCCTCCACCCTGTTCGCTTCCCCCTCCTGCAGAACTTGATCTGTGCAGAGTGTGGAGATGAGTTCATTCTTCAGAGCCAGCTCTCTCTGCACTTGGAGGAGCACCGTAAAGAGCTGTCCGGCATCAAGGTCTACATCTGCAAGACTTGCAGCAAGGAGTTCAAGATGTCTGCCCACCTCAAGGAGCACATGAAGAGTCACGTCAAGATGAGGTCAGACATGGGATGGAAGGGCTTTAGATTGCGGATTTCACTTGATTGAATGAGGTCAAACGCAGCTTTCTATTTAAACAGCCCCCTTCTTCAGTGGAGTGAAAAGGGAAGCATGAATCCAACAGCTATTAAAAGGACATACCAGAGGCTTGGTCAATTTACAGTCTAAACATATAGATCCTGTGGATACTAGTTTTCCACTAATATGGGTTTTTGAATGCCATTGTGACACTGATATTTTGGCATTGTAGCTGCAGATACAAGTATTCAGTGTTTCCTCCACAAGTTTTAGTTTGTGACAAGCCACAAACTAAAAATTGCTTTTTTGTTTAAATGAAAATGTATCTGACATTTTCCTCATCTAGCCCCTGCCCCACCTTACTTCATGTATTCTAACAAAGGGTGAAGTAGAGCTATAGGTTAAGGCTACCGACAAATGTTATCTGTGTACTTACGGTATGGAAAACTCATTTGAGATTTTTTGTTAATTACTCTTTCCACAGAGCGCTCACCTCTAGTTCCAGAAACTACAAGAAAAACATAGATCGCAGTGGGTTCACAAACAGTTGTCATCACTGTGGAAAGACATTCAAAAAACCCAGCCAGCTTGTCAGGCACATACGAATACATACAGGTGAGTAAAAAGCACAGCAAAGGGGTGAAGTGTCTTAGTTGGGGTAATGTAATACACAGCGCTGCTGTTTCAGTGCGGGACGCCAGGGGTTTAAAGTGATTGAAACTTTTTTGTTTTTGTCAATCCAGCCACTAATTCTGTGTAGGAAGTTGCACATGAGACAGATGAATCAATATACAGGATATCTGCAGGTCCTTGAAAAGTCTGAAAAAGTCTTAAATTATCTAACTTCAAGGACTTGAAACGTATTAAAATGTCTTAAATGCTGTAATTAGACGTCTTAATATGTTGATAATATTTTAATATTCATATTTGGGACCAGCAGTAGTGTTGGTTTTAATTTCTTATGTTTTGTTACATAACTTGTACTTCCAGTTGGCCACATTAGCGGAATAGTTCTCCCCAAAATGAAAAGTCATTATCTACCCCATGTCCACCAAACACAGAGCGAGTTAGCCCTCGTAGTTCCATCTCAGCCTTCTCCCAAAACTCCCAAACTATTTAAGTTAACAGAGGCATTTTTTACAGCTTTAAAAAATGCACAAAATGTCCATCAAATTTCTCAGAGGAGTTCATCCAGCATCATTTAAATGTTTGCGGGTGGGTCCAAAAGTCCAATATTTACCTCATTACCTCCTACATTTTCCTCCATGACAATGATTTGGTTGCACAGTCACCATACAGAACTATTACTTAACATTTGACCCACATGCATACCCACTCTATGATTAATACCGAGCAGGTTTAATACAGCCTTTCCATCACATCTGCTTTTGTAACAAACAGTTTGACATCATGTTCCTAGACATTTAATTTCCTGGTGTGCTTATGTCCTGGTGTACTGTCCATTCATAATTTTAGAACTTTCATTGGCTGTGTTCCATCGGAAATGGTCTTAAATCCAATAGGTATTAGGTAGTATTAAAAAAGGACTTAAAAAGTCTTAAATTCGGCTTCCTGAAACCTGCAGATATCCTGATATAATGCTGTGTACAAGCAGGCATTATCCACTTTTTGTCTGAGCAGTAATGCTAACATTAATACAGGAGGTGACACACAATAACATTTTAATTGATTTATAATTGTCTTGTAATAAATGGCCTCAAGTTTGAACACTAGTAGTACAACAGTCCCTGAGTTGAATTACATTTAGTGTACATTGAAATTTGTCTTCATTATGAGTTATGAGTATTATGAGTATCGTTAAGCTGCTTCGAAAACGTTTTTTTTTTTTTTTTAGATTAAACTTTAATGATTGCTGTGGGTAAATTGGGTTGTTGCAGCAGAAGAGAATAGGATATAGATAAGAAAACAGAGTTTTGAAGATAATACAACAAGCGATAGCAACAAAAGCGCATATTGAGAGATAAAGCGATAAAGATAGAGCATCTTTGTTGACAGATTTACAGGTTAGAAGCTGATGGGCAAGCATGCATCGCTTACTGTTCACAACACCAGGTATCCAGATGGAAGAAGTGTAGAACTGTGTTGATATATACTGTAGAACTATCTCAATGTACAAAGCAAATACAGACTTGCTGTTACTTGCTGGCATGGTGATGGTTCAAAGTAGTCTACCTTCATTGCTCGTGGCTTTAAAAGTCTTAAGATTAGTTTGCTGATTAAGTTTTCTTCCCCTTAACTGATTTGATAATGCCACTAAATCCTGATTAGTCTTCCATGTCTACCCACCAGTTCTGAGGGATTATGCACCTCAGCTCCATTCGCACTCAACTGTTATACAGAGACGTTGTCTGGGTAAAATCTGCTCATGTTGTTTAAATAATTATACTCCTGCGAGGTCAGATTATGTAGCTACTAGCTTCCACCCACATGTTGTCTACACATTGTCCACATGTTAATTTGTTTGCTTGGCCGGCTGGATGACTAATAGTGGATGGAGCTGATTCCTCTGTGCACAGAATCTCAAACAGCCATTAGTAGATGAAGGGGTGAAGGACCGCTTTGGGGGCCACACACACACACACACACACACACACACACACACACACACACACACACACACGCATATGCATTTCATTCTATCTCTCTCTCTCTCTCTCTCTTTCTCTCTCTCTCTCTCTCTCTCTCTCTCTTTCTCTGACAAACATACAGCAGAGTTGCTACTGAAAAGAAAGTATTCCATTATTATTATTATTATTATATTTCCCTGTGTCTTGGTGTCATGGCCAAATATTTAAACATACAAAATCATGTTGTTTTTTCACTTAATATTGTGATTGCAGTTTGAATTATGATAGAAGTGGACTCAGTGCACTCATGGGGTACTAATTCATATGAATTGCTGTGTTTGACTTTAGGGAAGAGTTTTACTGATTTGTAAGTCACTTTTGTGTGCCATACAACCAGCATATGTGTAAATGATATAAAGTGCATTTTTTCTATCCGCAGTCACAGAAATGTTATTCTATAATATTGCTTAAGAATAAACCACTTATATTTTATTGAAATGCAATTTTGGTGTTCCAAATTGTCGTTCCAAATTGAAAAAAATATCAGGTGGTGCAACCTTCCAAAACTAAGCTGCACTAAAAAGACACATTTTCTCAATACAATTCTTGATCAGTTGGTTGGGCATACTTTTAAGTTGAATTGTTTATAAAAAAGGACAACCCCCTTTATATAAAAGTATCTTACTACTTAAAAAAGTCCCAATAATGGCTATTTGAAGTAATATGACTTTAAGAATAGCATGTGAACAGTGAGGACATGTTAAAGAATAGCCCAAAGGACACCTGTGATGCTGTAATGAGGCTGCAGGCCATCAGGTATCGTCTTACAATCTGGAAATTACAGTTGTCAACATTATAATCTTAATGTTCATTGATATTTTGAGCAGCCCTAGTTGGAATGCCTGGTGTTTGATCTGTGTTTCATCTGACCCTCCCTACCTCAGGCGAGAGGCCCTTTAAGTGCAGCCACTGTGGCAAGGCCTTCAACCAGAAGGTGGTGCTGCAGACCCACATGGTGAGACATACGGGGGAGAAACCTCACCTCTGCATGTTCTGCCCTGCTTCGTTCTCCCAGAAAGGAAACCTTCACTCCCACGTTCAGAGAGTTCATTCTGAGGTAAGAGCCCCTCCCTTTGCCGGGTGGATAACCAGACCGTAGTTCTTCATGTTCTTGGTCGCCTATGTCCTTCTTCTAGGAAAAATCCACCCTCAACACTCTCAGGCTGTTAGATATTATCAATGTGTTATGTTCAATGCATTCCAGGAGTAAAGTATTGTAATTTTATTTTTGGTGTACCCACTTTCCCTCAACCTGCCTCATATATGTCTACAGTTAGTGATTGCCTACGTTTCCCAGAATGACTATCAACAACCCCCAGAGAACGGGCATGAACTTGTTGCTTTCAATCAAAGGTGGGCGTATGGGCGTAGAAATAGCTTTAAAGTATGATCATTCAGCTGGGAGTTATGTGTCTATAATTGTGGCCGCGTTCCTTATGCAAAACACACAATGTCTTGTGGCTGCATTGCATTCTGGTCTATTGAGGCTACTGTAGTGTATCTCTGTCTCTTCTACAATGGATTTCTCACTGTATGATTGTTGAATGTTGGTGCAAGATGGTGTGTCGAGAAAGAAGCCCTTGTTCTTTGACTTGAATATCTGCTATTAAACTCCACTGTAGCTGCACTGAAAATGTATCAACATGACGCCACGTCGTCTATGTTTTGCTTGTTATCCAGGGGAATAAGAAGAATACACCATCAAACAACAAAATGGGCACAGAAATGCAAGGTACATTGCTAATAGCTTGCTAACATTTTTTATAAAGATTATCTACTTACCTTTATGGTACGCGGTCTACCAGTTGAGCCACTAGAGTGCCCCCCTTCCCCCGGTAGCTGTTTTTTAAAGGAATAGTTCACCCAAAAATGAAAATTCTGTCATCATCTACTCACCCTCATGCCAAATGAAACACAGGTGAAATTTGTTAGTCCATATAACACACAGGGAGGTTGCCAGTTTAACTTCGTAGCAGCCTTCTCCAAAACAACTGAAGTCAATGGGGACCTGTTCTTAAGAGTTCCAAAACAAAAACAGCCAAACAATCACTGTGATTAGAAAGACCTATACACCATGATTTGTTGCAAATCAATCAGCTGTAGTTAAGATTTGCACTAAATTATGGTGTAAATATACTGTAGGTATTTTTGGAACTCTGAAGAACTGGTCCCCATTGACTTCAACTGTTTTGGAGAAGGCTGCTATGGAGTTGTGCTGGCAACCTCCCTGTGTGTTATATGGACAAACTTCACCTGTTTCAACTGGCATGAGGGTGAGTAGATGATGACAGAATCTTCATTTTTGGGTGAACTATTCCTTTAACAGTGTTAAAGTGTTTTAGGATGGATTTTTCCTTTTAACCTCCTACAACGAAACAAAGATCTTTCCATGTCAGAATTCTTGCAACTCAGACTGTTTACTATAGTGGGATTTGCTTGACGTTATACACCTTCAGCAAACCTTAAAGAAAATAAACTTCATGGAGTTGGGAGGGGGAACAGGCATGCTTAACAACACATACATTTTAATTGGTTATGTGGCTATTTTCATGTAGAGGAAATATCAGCCGAGTACTTGAACTACACTTTCATTCAATTTGCCCTTTTTTTGGGTAATTCATTATTATTTCTTTTATTCTATCATTGATGTGCAAGATATTATTCCTTTCTCTCTTTTGCACATCATTCATTCAGTTCCTCATTCACTCACACACTCATTTGCCCAGCCAACCTACTCACACCTTGTTGGATTCAATAGAGCAAGACTCCTTGCCATATTTTCAGTCTGTTAGAGAGCAAATGAGGTGAAATTGCAGCTCTTTGTCTCTCTTTTGGTTCTGCTCTTTTGTAAGCAGCACACAGCAGCCCATTTTAGAGAGAGCTCCTGATTCATCCAACCTAATTTAGTCAAGACTTAGGTTTCCAACAATGCTTTGTCAGCAGGGTCACTTCCTTTTAGCGCTGGCCCAGAGGCGAGGGGTTGAAAGAAGCACGCACATTAAAGTCCTCCCTAGGTGCTAAAATGTCCATGTTGACAGATCATGAATTCTCCTTTGAGTGAATGTCCATTTGTAGGATTCATTAACAAACCCCAGTAATGGATGAAGTGATAGCGGTGGGAATAGCTCCTGGCTATTGGCTGTGGCCAATAATGTGGCTGTAGTCTTATGTGTGGGTCAGTTCTCTGGAAGCCTAATGAAAAGCGACACATCAAGCAATGATCCCCATGACGGGACAAGCAAAGGGTCCCCAGTAATGGATATGCCGCACTGCTGAACGCCTGCTGTATTTTAGCAACCAGGGGACAAAGCCTTGAAGCACAAAAGATGAGCCCATTTAGGGCACGCTCACACCAAGCATGTTTCCAGTGGTGTGTTCGAACTCTGAAGCATTAACTCCTTTGGCTCATTTGGGCAGGTGCGAACAGTGTCATTTGAACTCGGATGGCACCAAATCAGTCCTCTGAGATAGTCTCTGTCCTCTTTCAAACAAACTGCAGTGAGATTTGTTCAGAGTGAATATATAATCCGGACCTAACCCTAACCAAATGACCTCAAAATACAAGGAGATGGATGTTGACATCTGATAGCCAGCAGTTACAAGCCACAATCTGGACTGATGCTCGTATTTAGTCATTTCTTCATGTGTCGTTAACTGGTATGCACACCAGAGAAGGGAAATTACAGCACAAAGTACAGACAAATACATTATGCTTCGAGGGACTGGAGTCCACTAAAATCTCTATCCTTGCAGGATGACAGGTTACCAAAACTGGTAACCTGAGCTATTTCTGAGTCCATGTGACGTATGTTTACAATCCCTGGTTCACTTGGAATTGGGAAGCGCAAACCTAAACAAACCAAATACAAAAAATGCAACAGAGTAAACTTCCTTTATGGTTTGGACCAAAGAAAATTAGTGTGATTGCACACTTAGAGTGAATATCTGAAATATTTAACTTGATTACCTAATGATTCCAACCATGCCAACCTTGGACAGGTTGGCATGTTACTCATGTGGTTTATAATCCTTCTCTTCCTAATTGTCATCTGTTGAAAAAGAACTGCTTTATAAGCTACTGGTTTGACAGACAAATCCTCACCTACATGTTTTTTTTCACATCAGGGTGCTTTGAGGGTGTTCTAAGAGAGGCCAACGAGTCTGCATAGAAAGCCTCATCTTTAATACAGCCTGGTGGGGCAATCATGTTGAATTAATGCTCATGAGTGTGTACTTGATGGGAGGTTTTGCCCCATCTATAGTGTTACAGTTCACCTGGAACAAAAGTGTGTGTATATGGAACATGCAAATGAAATGTTACATCCCTTTCTTTGAGTGGCCAATTCAATCAGCTGGCCAGCTTCACCTCCATTTACAACTCATGTGTTTATGGGTTTTTACTTTTTTCCCCCTAATGAAAACAAAATAGGCTTGAAAGAAGTGAAACAGGTTTTGTTTTTCCCTCACTAGCATGATTGTGTCACTCCATGCTAAGTGCCCATGATGGGCCAGTTGATTGAATTAGTTTTGGAAAGCCAAACAGTAGGACCATTTGAATAATGCATCTAATTTTCACAAGTGTTCTTCAGCCTCCTCTTCGAGAGAGGGTTTGGCCTTATGACTGACTGACTTTATGAATAAATTATGGGCAGATGTTATTTGTAATACATTTCATGAGCAGATGCGTACTAAACAAGGGAGGGAAGTCATCAGGGATAAATCCAATCAATTGTTTGGTTATTGTTGGTTTAGGAGAGACAGTTGCACATCTGCATATAAATGCTTCCCATATCACAGATTCAGGTACCCCCTAAAACTGAGAATAAATGAATTGTTCCTTTATGAAAGGGGAAAAGCTGCATTGCACACTGCCTGAGTGTTCAGAATTGTGTTATTAGTTCACTTATTTTTATGAAATGTTGGTACGTAGATGCGTAAAACAATGAATTTAGCAACACAGGTGCATAGGGTACAGGGATGATGAATCGTATGTGTTTCATGTGCACTTACAGACTAAAGGAGTGCCACTGTTCCCATGCATGGACTGCAGTTGTGTGTTTAAGAAGCTGGGCAGTCTGAACGCCCACATCAGCAAGATGCACATCTCTGTCATTGAGGAGCCCTCCAGCACTTCGGTGAGCAGACAGTATGCAGAAAAGACCAACAAAACACTGCAGGAATTTTTTCAGCCCACCACCCAATTTTAGTATATTCAGCAATGTAGACTTATCGAGACACACTAGAGCTCCTGTCATGCAGGGAACCATGAGAAACAGGCTTGTTGCAATTAATATAGATTATAAAACATCAGTGGCTACATTTTCATGCCCAGAAAATTTAAATTGATTACTCAAGTAACCTGGATTTCAGTTGACACCTGTAAACATCATAACTAGATTAGTGTAACCCAGTGAAGGTCATACTCTGATTAAGAGAAACCCTATTAAGATGCCTTACTCCCATATTAAACGGGTTACTATGAAAACATTTTACTCATTTCACTTTTGGTTTTCGTTGTCTGTGCAAACTCAGACTTATGGGTACATTTTGATGTCAATTTACAAAAGTATAATTGCCTGTAACATTAGACCTGATTTGTAAGGTCCAATCCAGTGGACGGTAAGAGACAGCATTAGCCGTTAGCCACGGGTTAACTTTAGCTTACCACCAGTGATTAGCTTGCGAGCTATCAAGCTACTACCAGTATACTGAACAAATAATATCAATTTTATCCATTGTAATACACTAGGGTGAAATGATCTTATTGATCGTTCTTTTGAGGAATTGCTCTTTGCTGAGTGTGCTAGTAGTGGCTTACAAATTATGGTGGTAGGCTAAATGGAATAACTAAAAGAAAAAAAAAGATTCCTTTTTAAAAAATAATTTTACAAATATATTTATACATTTTTTAAATGTATCTCTTAATCAATCATAATTAATCAGAATTTAGCTACTTTAACCAGAGTATGGCCAATAGCTAGGTCAATGCATGAAAAAGTAACCACTGTGCGTTATAGTATTCATTCTACTGACTTTGTTGGCATGATGGATGGCCATTATTCAGCATTTTATTTTGTGTAACGATGCCCAGTGCTCTGCACATTTTAAATGCTCTGAGGAACGTCTATTAAAAATCAATCAACTTTGAAATTAGGGTCTGTTCTGATCTTGTGAACTCCTCTTTGCCATGTCGGTAACTGCTAGTCACACCTCCTCTTCCTCCTGTCCGCCCGCTCTTCTCCCATAGGAGGCAGAGGCAGGAGGTCAGACAGCTGGGGGGTCGGAGGGCGGCGAAGGGGTGACGGACGTCATCCAGCAACTTCTAGAGCTGTCTGAGCAGGTCACTGGAGAGACGACCCAAACCCAACCTCCAGAACCGGCTATTGCCATGGAAACTGCCATCAACCAGGACATCCTACAGGTTTGCATAATAATAATAATAATGATAATAATAATAACTTTATTTATATAGCACATTTCTTAACAAGGTTACAAGGTGCTTTACAATAAAATAATTCAAAAAAAATAAAATAAAAACAGTAAAACATTGGATACAGAAACTAAAGCACAGGAACTAAATCATACATATACAGAAACCAGAGAAGCCATACACAACATGATATTTAAAGGACATTTTGTTTAAATATGCTGTAAGAAGATAAAAAAAAATGTACTAAGTGAACAGAAAAAGTTATTAGGATACATTAAGATGTTAAAAAGGCCTTTTTATAAAAATATGTTTTTAAAAGAGATTTAAAAGAAGAAACTGTATTGGCTAACCTAAGACACTCAGGACCTCGGTACCACCAGTGAGGCTGCCTCTGAGGATCTCAGCTTACGCTGTGTCATTCGACATTCTCTGGTATTTCACATTCTCTGTTTGACAACAATGAGGGAAAAAGTATTTCTCTTTCTCTGCCTGAGCGAGGGTCAGTAGTAGGCCTCCCTCCTCTTAGACTGACATGCTGCAGGCAGGGACAAGCAAGCCTAGATGGGGAGACAGGGAAACGCACAGTGAAAATGAAATTAATTCAAAAGCCTACGGTAATAATATTTTCTGAGATATGCGTTTTGGGCTGTACCGATACATAACTGTCTGGATTGATTGAGTCGCAATGCACTCTCAGCTTTTGCTTGATACAAGCTGTTTCAATTGATGCAGCCATATCCTACATTATCTAACATTTAGAGCGGTGCATTGGTTGAGTCGTTGGATTGTTACACTCCTACATAAACCTAATCTTAATTCTAACCTTAACCTTAAACCCAAATCCTAGTGATAAACTAGAAATCAGGACAGAGAATTTTTCTCATCTTTCTGTTCTTTGAGGTCCTCATAATTACAAAAGTACAAGAATACACACACACACATACACACACAATGGCAGCTGTCAATTTGGACCTCAAAGTTTAGTGGAACCATGAATGTAGAAATTATTTAGATGGGGTTCGGAGGAGCCACACTGTGATGATATTTGGACACTCTGCAGAGAAAGACATCAAAGGCAACAGAGCAGAAGGCTTTGGTGAAAAGTTTTCTCTCCACACACTAAAAAAGTCCCTGAAATTATATTTTTGGTTGAAACTAAATGATATGCTACATCAAGTTCCTTGCCTTTAGTATCTGAATGGCTCCATTTTTCACAGTAGTGCAAGCAGAATCCATCCAGGGGTAAAGAGATGGTATGATAATGAATTCTCCCCAGGGAGGCTTATAGATGACTACCGCTGGAGAACTGAATAGAGCTTCTCCTCGCCAACACAACAGGCAATGATTCTCACTGAGCTACGGTTAGCGTGAATTCATTACCCCCTCATGCATCAATCTTGGGTTTCATGCATAGCACATTTTTGTAACGGGGCCATTTTTTGGATGTTAACGGTTTAGTATTTTTCCAAGAATTTAATCTGTGAGAAAACAAATTCTCTTTCTTGTAAGCATTGGCCTGACTGCAGTTTGCACTGAAGGTTAAATTATGTTGTTGAAATCTGTCTTTGACTATTGCATGCATTGTAAGGAATGTACTCTAACTGTATATGAAGACAGTGTTTATTTAGTCAAAGTTGTGGTGTGTGAACAGGTTTCTGTTGTGTTTCTGCAGCAAGCTCTGGAGAACAGCGGGTTGAGTGTGGTCCAGTCGCAGAGCAACGGCACCAGACAGTCCCAGAACCAGTCCACAGAGGGCGCTACTGCAGACAACAAGAAATTATCTGGCCCAGACAAACCAGCCAAGGAGAGGAAGAGGAGCATATTCAAGAAACCTGTACAGATGCCAGGTAGAGCGGCTCTCACAGAAGATTCACATGCGATCTACTAAAATATTGTACGTTTGTTTCAGAAGCATGAAAATTTGACTCCTTATGAATCAATGTTGAAACTAAATAAATTTGGCAGTGCCTCTCAATTCCACAAACTGAAATCAAATCATTCATAACTTTTACTCTTGTCGTTGGGAAATCCTAAATTGGCACAAGGTAAACCGACTGACGGAAAGTGAAACATGGCAACAGCAAACATGTCTTCTCCCATGAATGATGCAGCCCCTGTCTGGGCCAATAAATAACGAATACATCACCTTGTTTTGACTTGGAATTGTGGCACCCCTCCTGGGACAATCACTGTAATTTTGAAAATGTCACTATACAGTGATGAGATGCATCTTTCTCCAATCTTTCATCAACATCCGATCAGCGGTGTGTGAGATCTTGCGTATGACACACGTCCGAACAAACAGACAAGTGTAACAAACAATGTAGTGCTCCCCTTGGCCCAATCAGTGTTATGTGTGGCTGCCAGAATGCAGGTGAGATACATCATCCTCTGAAGTTTCATTAAAAACCAGTCAGTGGTGTCTGAGATATTGCATTTGACGGATGGAGACACTTCATTCATAAACCATACTCTTTTGATGTCTTTTGATGAATGATGGTTTGACTAACAGCCAAGTTTAACTCTGGACACCCACTTCTCTTTGCCTACTTTTCCAGGCTCCATCAGGGAGGAGAACGGCGTCCGCTGGCATGGCTGTCCATACTGCTCCAAGGAGTTCAAGAAGCCCAGCGATCTGGTTCGCCACATCCGCATCCACACCCACGAGAAGCCCTTCAAGTGCAAGCAGTGCTTCAGAGCCTTCGCTGTCAAGAGCACCCTCACCGCTCACATGAAAACCCACACGGGTATCAAGGCCTTTGAGTGCCAGTGCTGTCTGAAGTGCTTCTCCACCTCTGGCAGCATGAAGGTACATATGCGACTGCATACAGGTGAGCAGCAGTTCAGCTCTTTGGCAGAGCGGCATTTCTCAAATATACAGCATTTTTATTTTCTTGTATATTTCTATTACTTTTACTTCCTTGAAAATGGAGTATCTTTAGTGGTTACTTCATAGCGTACCAGTAGACATACATAAAAATTCTAAACAATGATACCATCACAGATTTTTAAACAATCGCAAATCCCAGGTTATCCAAAAATTGGAAATAAGATAAGATAAGATAAGATAGCACTTTATTAATCCCCTTGGGGAAATTCAGGTGCCACAGCAGCAACTGACAGACAGTACCAAGGAAAACAAGTACATTAAGTACAATAAGATAATAAAGAAGAAGAGGTACTAAGATAAAACAATAGAGGTAATGTACATAATATAGAGACTGTGGAGACCGTGCAAAAATACAAATAATAATTATAATAATAAATGCGTATTTGTATATATATATATACTGTATATATATATACATAATCAGGAGTTAAAACTTTGCAGATAAATTGCTAGCACTAAGCATAGAGCTAGAACATTGAAAAGTTGAGTAGTGCAAAATAATTCAAAGTAGTTCAATAAAATAGCAAATAAAAGTAGCAAAGGTAGACAGAAATTAGAAAAAAGTAGAGAAAAAGTGGGAGCTGCTGTGACCGGCTGCCACTCTCAATGACGGCGCCACTACTGTTGAGCTGCATATATGTTCAGTTAGTGAAAAAATATATAAAAATATCAAGATACTTGCAATATATAACAAGTGAGAAAACCATGAAAATATGAAGAAAGTCAATGTGTATGTTCAGCATACTGTATATATGAAATGTGTACCATATCTGCAGACCAGGTCAACAAGAGGCTATTATTACAGAAAGTACTTAGGTGTACGTTGTAAACAATATTCACATTTTCAGTATATTCAATGTACATATGAAGATAACAGGGCTTAACTGAACTACTCCATTAAGTTTGTTTTACTGGAGGAGCTGTCAGAAAAATCGGTATCAATAGTTTCCTGATTGGTATAACATCCATCGTTCTCTGGGTGTGATTCTTCTTGTTTAATTAGTCTTCTTATATCAGTAGTTATTTCTAGAATTATTATTATTATTATGTTATTCTTGAGCAGATGAGCATTGAGCCTGCTGTGTTAAATGTTCTTTGTAAATGTACTGGGTGTTTCAAAAGTAGGTATACAATTTTTTTTTTTTGATCAGGGTCTTTTTATTGTAATTTTTCACATTATATCATAGGTCCAAACAGGTCCAACAGAAAAAGAAAAGGAAACTTAATCGAATCCCCCACCCACCACCCCCCAAATACCAGACAAACACTACTACACACTACATATAAACACTATACATAGCCAGACATCCACAGAAGGAAAATAAATAACACAAATAGAATGAAATGACAGAAAAATTGGTTACATTATCATGCTGTCAGCCTCCATATCCTCAACAAAGGTTAAGAAAGGCTGCCAAATAGTATGGAATGTAGGTATACGATTTTTAATAATAATAATAATAAGCAGAATGGAAAAACAAAGCTGTATAATTTTATTTATTTACTCATTTAAACAAAATAATTCAACATTCAAGCCACGAAACTGGGAAATATTGGGGAATATTGAATACTGCAGGAGTATTAATAATGTAAAATGTATACCTAGTTTTGAAACAGGCAAACAGTTACATATGGCTGATTGTGTGACTAAAGATCAAACCCATGTCACTTACACCTCTTGAATACCAATGCAATCAACAGCAATTAACATGGCGTAATCAATGTAGGCGTTAGGTGATGGGGACTTATAATGTGAGCATTCATTTACTTTGCCGTGGTGGCCTCCATTAAGGTATTAAGTTAGAACTCTCAATGAATTATATGGTGAGATGCAAAAATTAGACCTTTGTAATTATAGTGGATTATAGTGGTGCCTCTGCAGCCATTAGCCAGGGCGGTCATTTGCATTCATCTGTTTGATTATTGTATGTTTGTTGTTAGGAGAGATGAGCTTAAGGTATCTGCCACTATGCATGAAATGTCAGTACAAACCTATTAAGTTTCTAATTATGATGTGCATGTGTGTATTGGTCTTAATCTTTCTAATTGATAGGTTATGTCAGGTGTTTACCTTAGCTGGTTTGTGTGTGTGTGTGTGTGTGTGTGTGTGTGTGTGCATGCATGTGTGTGTACATGAGTGATGGTGTACGTGTGAATTGTCATTTTTAGTTTTGGATAAAAAAGGGGCTTCATATTGCAAATGAACTCCTGTCTTTTGTTTCCTATTCAGTATAAAACATTATCATGAAGGGTATTTGTTTCGGTCTTAAGAGTGTTAGATATTTGTTTGCTTTGATTTGATTTAATTTAAATTCCTTAGCTGCTTTTTAAAAAATGTTACAATATATTGAAAAGGGACTTTAATTAACTTTTGGAACTGTTGGAAAATTTAAGGAATAGTTAACCCAAACAGCCACTTCAGTTGTTTTGAAGAAAGCTGCCGTGGAGCTGCGCTAGCTAACTCATTGTGTGTTATGTGGACATACAAACTTCATCTGTGTTTTTGTTTTAAGTAAATAATGACAAAATGTTCAGTTTTGGGTGAACTATTCCTTTAAATATTTCCCCAACAGTATCTCTCACTGAGGCTTTGGGCTCATGCAGTTTCTCATCTACATATTTATTCATAGGCTTAAGGCTTAACGATAGTTAGCTGGTGCTCAAAGCTTAATTATGTTGTGCTTTATGTAATTGCAATTAAAATAGGTATTTAGGGATTTTCTGTGTCTTCTCTTTGGAATCATTTGATGTGCCTATACAAAGGCCTAACTGAGCATTGGTCTTATTTTCAGCATTTAGCAGCTTGTTGTTTTTGATCAACTAATGCCTTGATCTGAATCTGAAATTTCTGTTTTTTGTTAACTCTCACCAGGTGTGCGTCCCTTTCCCTGCCCTCACTGTGACAAGATCTTTCGTACGTCGGGCCACAGGAAAACACACATTGCCTCCCACTTCAAAAACTTACAGCAGAAGAAGCACAAGTTCCCAAGGAAAACCAACAAAACCAAAGTGTCCAAGAGTAACCTACCTCTGCCTGACATTCCCCTGCAGGAACCCATTCTCATCACCGATCTTGGTGAGAACACACAGGCAGGCGCATGCTTACATACAATACATAACAGTAATACAATTTCTGTGTTCCTGATACACACACACGAACACACACAAAACGCACATACTCTTATGTCCTTGGAATGAAGTGGAATACAGTCTGCGGTGTAGATTGCTTTACTTGATAGATGTTTCTTTATGTACCCTACGTGTTCTTGTACAAAATCAATAGTCTTCTCACATGGAGGGCCACATGTGGGTTGTTTACATGTTGCTGCACAGGTTACATCCACTCCCAGAACCCTCGCCTGGCTTTCCAACAGTACCTGGAAATGGTGGGCAATGACCGTCCTTACAAGTGTCAGTTCTGCAACAAGGCCTACAAGAAATCAAGCCACCTCAAACAGCATGTCAGGTGAAGCTTCTATAAGACACTGTGTTTCTCTGATGCACCATTTCTTATAGGGTTTGAGCGATATAGGTTTTTGAAGGCCAATACCAATATTTTTTAACTGAAGCTGCTGATAGTCGATATTTTGCGCCTATATTCATCATTTTATTACAATTACCAGGATTCATTGTTGAAAGCCATTCTAATGAAATTCTTCTAGGTGGTTAGCAGCTCCATAAGGCAGAGTGAGGCAGGTTTCATTTAAGGCTTTACACACTGACACCCCTGAAGCTGTTAAGAAAAAACAGAAGGAACCTCCATCACACTGGAGGTGGGTGACCCTAACTGGCCAAAATTTCCCCTTAAAAGTAAGACTAAATCCTAGTAAAGATAAAAGCTATTCACAAAGCAACCTATTTAATTCCCACTGGACATGCGCACCGTACACCGACAAAACAGTAGCTATGGATATAGTGAATTTTCTCTGTATTGTCTGGTAACTGATGGGACACACGTCCGCATCATCTGCAATATACTCTCGTTCAAAAATCCTATTCATAAAGGCTTGCCAATATAGTCTATAAATTATACTAATACTACTGAGTCTTGAGCCATTTTCACTAAATCTTAACCTCAAATTAAGCAAACCACGCGTTAATATCCAGTAAATTGTGTTTTATCTTGTGTGATTCCTTATGTTCATTCTGGATGACAAAAAGAGGCGTGTTGATTTTTCTTGATCAACCAATGACAGCGTCCAAAGAGAGCATCACACCTTGCAACGGGGTCAACCACACCTCCTCACTAAGATAAAAGTTCTTGCCCATTCCTTGCTCAGAGTTGCTCTGAAAACTTTCCTAAATCACTCCTAAGCTAGGACTCCTTGCTAAGGAATTTTAGGCTAAGATAAGAGCTCTCTGAGAGGACTCTCAGAATGTTTGTGGATACGGCCCCAGGTTTATGCCATACAAAGTAGGAAATTAACCATGGAGGTGTCCCTTTCTGTGGATGCTTATATAGAATGGATTCTCTTGTAGGGTTGGAGTTTGATGGGATATTTGATAGGGCAGAGTGCTAGATCTCTGTAATCTGTTCTTTGGGGTCTTTTTAAATGCCTGTTACAGAGCTAAGACTCCATAATGAGATCATGCCGAGAGTGGTTATGGGCTAGGTAACTTTCCTCTAAGCGTACAGGCTTTAGCTCCCCATCGGACATAGTTAGCAGAGAGAGGGCAGAAGAGAGAGGACAGGAGAGCAAGAGAAAATGAAAACATGAGAGATGAGAGTCTAGTGAGGATAGTAAGAAAGTGAGAAGCAGAGTGGGAGATGAAATTGATGCAACACAGGAGAGGGAGAGGAGAAAGAATAGAGTAGTTAGCAGAGGGATAGAGGAGAATGAGCGGGGGGTGGGGGTGGTATTTATCAGGGAAGAAGAGCTACAGTTTCCCTCTGCACTAGAGTTTTTATATTCGCATACTCCATTTCCCTTGCCATCAAGCCTAACTTAATATACTCTCATCCCCCTCATGGCCAATCTAATATTTACATGCCCTTTAGAGAGACTGATCATGTAACTTCAGATTGCTGGCTTGTTTTGGTGTCCAATAAAGATGAACAGAGTTGAAAAGTTGGCTATGCTCACTTTGGCAGAAATGCTCAATAATTCAAGGTCATACTTTTGAATTACTTTGATCATGTGGTTGTGATGATGTGGCTGACTATCATGCTTAAAATAGAACATTAACGGTGGGGCTAGGGCTGGGCGATATGGGGATGTAATGGGATATCAGCGATGATTAACAGCAAATTAATCATCGCCTTCATCATGAAATTAGCAAGTTTCAGTGCAAGATGAAATTTAGGGCAACAAATATCCTACAGTCTTGTGTTTATTGTTATCTAGGCCTACCATAAAGATTAGGGTTAAATTGTATGTTACAATAATTTCACATGCTAATATTGTGATAGAATTTTTATAGATATCATCCAGTTGGGACGAAAATTTTATTGCTCAGCAGCTGATCTATGTGTCTGGATAACGTCCTGACCTTTTATCACAGTCTTTCCACCTCCCTACATTTTTCTTCATTTTAATATTGAAAAGTTTACCTAAAGACTGATACTGTCATCCTCTCTAGATGCCTCTAGATGCTCAGAGCCCCTCCACTCTCTTTCTGTGTTGGCAGATATAGATAATAGCCAATGTTCCAAACAAACAATACATATCAGCTACTAGTGACAATTCCCTTGTCATTTTGAACCTGACAAATTGATCAACCAATATAGACCTTCAGGGAATTTGATTTATGTTGGCTAAATAATAAATTGTCATGACCACTTACAACCACTTACAGCCGTGCATTATGCATGTGTAGCTCTTTCTGTGTAGGAGAGGCAACACTGTTTTCTGTTTTTGTTTTCTCTTATCTGTTTTGTTCACACTTTTGACGGTCTTGACATTCCATTAGCATTTCATTACAGTGGAACTATTGTTCTTGACCTTATAATAATCTCATACCCAGTGCCACTGAATACTTGAATACTGATTTGCATACGTTTTTGTCTCCATATTACGGAATACTAATGGAGTATTGTTTTTGTCTATTAGGGTTAGACTGGTGTATTGATTTGCTGATATTTTGGCCTTTTTTTCAAAAATCGGTTGGAAGTCCTTAACCTCAATTGATTCTAATGTGACATTTTATGACATTATCTTGGATTACAATGGAGAGTTTTAGGGTCCCATGGTCCAAATGCCTTTTTAGAGGCTTTTTCACCCTGACAAGAATGAAATTATGGGGGAAACACTGAATACATGTAATTTATGGCATGAAAATTGTCAAATTTAAAGATATTGAATATTGGTACAAAATATCTGCTATAGCTTCAATCCAAAAATATTGGTGTCGGCCTTCAAAAACCCATATTGGTCAAATATCCTTCTTTATTACTAAAAATTGATAGAGTATTGTTAAGTCCTCCTTATTACTGAATACTGATTGAGTATAGTTTTGTTCTCCTTTTGCGTCATCGTCATCCCAGGTCTCATACGGGGGAAAGGCCCTACAAGTGTGTGCAATGCAGTCGGGGTTTTGCCTCCTCGGGGGTCCTGAAGGCTCACATCCGGACTCACTCAGGCCTGAAGGCGTACAAGTGCCTGATGTGCGACACGACTTTCACCACCAGCGGCAGCCTGCGACGCCACATGACCACGCACAGCGACCTCCGACCTTACATGTGCCCCTACTGCCAGAAGACCTTCAAGTCGTCGCCGAACTGCAGGAAGCACATGAAGACACACAGGTTCGGTCTTCATCAGCGCTTAATCAGCGTTTAACAGAGACCTTGGTGTCATGTCATGATTGCCTTATTGTCTAATATTCAGCTCATAAGGCTTACTACTTTGTCATACTTAACTTAAAGCTGCACTAGGCAATATTCATATGTTGGTAGCCCCAAATGGCAGTAAGAGGCTTTCATGTAAGGTGACGACAGTAACCTGTGCACATCATACTAAATCCAACTGGTCTGTGATGCTTTACACCAGTGATTCTTAACCTTTTTCATATCAAGGACCCTGTAATTTAGTCCACATCGGGCCACGGACCCCCATTTGATGAGATTTTGTCTCTTGGACCCAAATCTGTGAATATTTTTAATATCAGATATGATTTTGTCCAGAATCCCATGACTATCTGTATTGTAGTTAGAGAGATAACAGTGAAACTATGATCAAAATAGTAAATCTTCTACATTCTCCAATCCAATCTTCTTGTAAATTAAATAATGCTGAAGTTTAATCATTCATCAATTTGACTGGGGACCCCCTGGAACCCCCTCAAGGACCCCTGGTGGTCCACGGACCCCACATTGAGAACCACTGCTTTACACCAAAGGAATAAGAGAGGAAACAGATCTAACATTGGTGAGTCCAGGTTTCTCTGGACAACGCTCCCGGCAAATAGGGAAAATCTACAAAATCTTCAAGGCGCTCTTTTCTGTTGCAGCCCCACTTTGTTATTTAAGCTGATAAGACGGGTGTATCTCTAATGTGTCATCACACAATGAGTGAATTACCTCAAGCAGTTTAGGGCAGTCCAAATACTATATGCCAATTCTACAGCTTGGACAATCAACAGCTGTGTTTCCATCCAGCTGTCATGTGAACTTAGAAATTAAAATTGAAATGGGCACTGAAAATGTAATATAGCTATGTCAGGCAATAGACATCCACAAGAAAATGGAAAGAGTCTTTCAAGAAGTGATGAGTATTGGTAATAACCATGTTGTTATTGATCTTTGGTGTCAGCCAATGGCTGTATTTCATGCTGTATGAAGACAGAAACAACAAATGCGCTTGTTAATATTATAATGTACCAACGAATGGTCATGCAACCATGATGGGCACATTACACATGGGCATGACCGCGGTTATGACGTTTCGTGGAAATCGTAGTGGATGGATACAATATTTTATAGACAAACTTTAGCTGCAGACATCACTATATCATTATGTATTCAGCAAATGCATTTCCATGATTGTTTATTGCAAAACGTCTTTATCGACAAAAAAACTTGAACTTGAAGCCTTTTTCCGCCTCAAGTAAGTCTAAAAACCTTTGTTGCAAAATTGAGGAAATGTTGTTGAAATGTGCTGTTTTCCATTCAGCTTTTCTAATTGAATATTTTGTAAACTGCATACAAATGCTTGGTTGGACACCCAGCTAATGCCACTAATACTAATAACCTCAGCATTTTAAAGCCTAGGTCGTGCTTCTTCCTCACCCTGTCCCTCCTGACCAGGTACGAACTGGCCCAGCAGCTGCAGCCCCAGCCCACAGAAGACCCCCTAGAAGGGACCAACGTGGCCCACGATATGCAGGTGGAGACAGAGGGTGACACCCTCCAGCAACCGCCCCCTACCACAGCAGAGCAGCAAAGCATGCTGGGACTAGGCCAGACGCAGGTCGTGAGTGGCGGCCAACAGGTGACGCTGGAGGCACCGCTGACTGACCAGCCGCTGGTACAAGGAGAGGGTAAGAACACTTTAAGTTGCTTAAACTCTCTAGTAGGGTTAGCTTATATATCCCACTCATATTGGCTAACGTACCAACTACAAGTTCAGTGACATTCAGCACGATGCAATGGATCCATAGACATACAGTCTGTGACTACATACAAAAAAAGTAGTTTCAAGTTTGGTTAGACAGATAAATCAGCCCGATATTGGCCTTTTATGTTAAAAATCAGATCAAGTCCAGTCAGTGTTGTCCACTGGATGACTGACTGGATATTGTCCAGTTTGTTTAATTACATATGTATTGTAGAATTGATCTCAATACTGGGCTAGCTGCCCTGAACTTGAATTGATTCTAATGAGATATTTTTATTCATGAATATGTTGTTATTGTGGGAAACATTTGTAAATTTGGGGAGTTTTTTTGGCATGACAATGGTTAAATTTAAATGTAGTGAATACTGGCACGAAATATCATCTGCCAGCAGCTTCAATACAAAAATTTCAGTAGTTGCCTTCAAAAACTCATATCAGTCGAACCCTACGCTCTAGATATTCTTCCATTTTGTATCTTCACTTAAACAGATTGTCTTTATTCCATGAAAGCAAGTTAGGGCCGTCACTCCCACCCTTTTGATTACCCATTTAAAGTATTGATTGGTATTGGTTATTTGATTATGAAATTAAGGAAATTATATGATTGGTTTGAATTAAGTAATCAGAGTCCACACCAGGCCTGGAATTTCATCATTTTAGGGGCAAGGCCACTTGGCCTTTGGTGCTGTCAATTTTTTGAGGGCACAAAGGCCAAATGCCAGGGCAGCAAAGCCATCAAATACGGTATCAAATAACATTCAAATAACGGTTGCTGGGTAAAAAAAAATGAATGAAAGTAACGTTAATGTTGTAACGAAGCCAGCTACCAGTGTTAGCCTACCTAGCATAAAAACATAACATTGATTTGACAGCTAGCTAGCAAGCGTTAGCTAACGTTACGTTTGTTAACATTAATGTTACAAACATTAGGCTATAATACTCATTAGGCACGTAACACTTCTTAGGCCACTGGGTCAGCTAAGTCAACGTTGTAGTGATATACGAGCAATGCGTAACATTATATGTTGAGTTTCTTGTCTTACTCGTTCGTTAATTTATCAAACTTTCTTACCTCAGCTCAGTCGACCTTCTATTCTCAGAAGTTCACTCAGTCACAGCTTTGCAGCATTGGCACATCAGGATGAGTTCGATTAAGTCTGCTGGTTGGCCGGCGCTAGATTTGTGTCAAACTATCGTCATAAATAGCCGGTTTTCCAGCGGTTCATACCATGCTCAAAATCGAACCCACCACTGGTTATGTGCGCAGCGTTTCACTTGATGTTGCCCAATAAGAATTCAGAATCTCAACAAAAGACACTGGTGTCTAAAAACCGTATTGACAGAAAAGAGGCAGAGGAGAAAACGGCGAAATCAGCTGGGGCAGTGCGGGCGGGGCATCGAGGCCACTGTGGCCGCAGGGCATATAATTTTTTGAGGAGCATATGGCCAAACTGAGGGGGCACGGCGGCCATGGCCTTCATGGCCCCCGTGAAATTCCTGCCCTGGTCCACACCATTGTTGCCTTAGTGAATATCTCTGATATCAGTTCACCCCATTCTCTTCAGTGTGGAGACATCTCTTAGTGCTCGAAGGGACACCTTGTGAAGCAGCATAGACCCGGTCTCTGAAAATAATATCTATCACTGTTCCTCAGAGCCAAACACTCCCATCAATCCACTTTTAATACTCTTCTGGGCAACTGTTATCTTTGATCACTTCACATTGTTTTTTCGTCATTAACTTTGTGTGGCTGCTGTAGAAGTTGCTTTTCTACAGCACCTAAGCACCTCAGCTTCACCAAAATGCATGTTTCTTGGTTCAGTTTAGTATTCATGAAAATGACAATCTATATTTGATGACATTTTAATAGTATATAGACTACATTTGCCCTGCATACAAAGGAAGAATAGTGTTGAAAAGGGAAGAGACCTGTCAGTAGAATTTCATATTTTCACATTAACCCTTCACCCATTAAGTAATTGAAAGCTTTGAAAGGTAGGGAAGAATATTGTTTTAAAAACTTTAACCAGAGCCAAACTAGCCCATAATGTGATGGCCCCGAGGTTTTTAATGGGTCACCAAATGAATTGGTGATATTACTTACTACTACTACTACTACTATTACTACTTGTTTGTTTTATTTTGGTCTATTTCTCATTGTGCTGTGTTGTGCTGTCTCGTATGTTTTTGTTCGTTCTACTTTGGTCTGTTTCTCATTGTGCTGTGTTTTATATTGTAATTCATTTTGCTTTATTTATTTATTCGTTTATATTTTTGTGTGTGTGTGTGTGTGAAGCACTTTGTGTGTTTTAAAAAGTGCTATATAAATAAAGCCTTACTTACTTACTTACTTACTACTACTATTGCTACTGCTACTTATTACAATTTTATATTATGTGGATTATTTATGTGTTTTTAAATCATAAAATCAAGGATTTAAAAATAAATAAATAAATAAAAAATAAAAAAATATTTCACTTTGTGTTGCCTGGATTCAGATTTTGCTCAGCTAGCACTGGCTCTTATCTCACCTTTGCCACATATTATGTATCCATTTCAGATTTAGTAATAGCTTTTTAAGAGTCTAAATTGCTTGAGCTAACCTCTGAACCGTAGCATTGCTCTGAAAATAATTCACAACCAGAACAGAAGATAACCTTTAACTTGTATTTGTACATTCCTTTCCAAAATGCTGTATGATAGGTTGATATTGTACTATGGGCCAAAAGGTGTCACTGTCATTTCATAGGTAACCTTGGATAATTTTTCAACAACTTTTGAAATAGCAGCCGTTACCCATGCTGTGACAAAATAATAGTTTTTTCTTCCCCTGCCCCACGTATCTTTCTCAAAGTCAATTTCTCATTTAAGAGAATGGCAGGTAAAAACACTACTGTTGCTCTATCTCAGTGGGATTCATGATGCCACTATCTTACCCGCTGCGCAACTGTGACAGACATGCTGGTACACTTACAAAGATAAGTAAGATCACAAAGTGGAGACCAGGCTCTAACTCCAGAGGATAAATCACTGTCTTCTACAAAGGTCATTTCTGTCATTGCGTTATGCAGCCAACAGGTTTGTTATTAAGTGATCCGAGAGGACTTTTGAGCAAAAGGTCTCTTTTAGTCAGCTTCCAAGAGACGCTGTACTTTATATCACTGTCACTGCAAAATGCAGATTCTAAAGTCTGAAACACCTGACGCACTTACTTTGACTGTAGTAAAAAGGTAAAAATAAAAAGCCAAACTGTAGCATCACTAGGTGACAGACTGAATCCTTCCAGACTTAAGACCCTCTCTCAGAGTTTAATCTCTTTTCCATCTTTCAGTGCTTACTGCCAGCTTCACTTCTCCGTTAAAGTAATAATCGTATCATTTTCATAGAAATAAATGTCTGTTTTACTGCTCTCTTCTAGTAGTGAACACAAAAGTGATTAAAAAGAATAACCAGTTCAGTTAAACACCTGGTGTCGGGCAGGTTTTTCCTAGGAAAAATTCTCTGGCTCACAAGAATTGATGCCTTCTTGTACAGATACAGACAAAAAAAGAGCGCCACCTACAGAAACTCAAACTTCATCAACAGAAAATCCAAGGACTCACTGTTTGATTGGCAGGTTATCTCTGGGAAGTGCAGTGATGAAATACCACAGCAATCAGCACTTAGCACCAAAGATGGAGACAATATAAAAATATTAAAAGGAGAATTGCACACATTAGCATTTTACATCCTTAACAGTTATTCTTTTTTTTTTTTTTACCTCAACCACATACTAAAAAGTAAAAATGCTCTTTCTGTTTATTGCTCACTAATGGGTCAAAGCTATTTGCATTCTTTGTGCACTAAGGCTATTGGACTAGACAAACCTGCTGTATTGCTCTGGCCTCTCTCTCTCTCTTTGCGGCTACAGACTCCTACGTGACTACCCAGCATGCTTTGCCTCAGAATATCAGCCAGTTTGAGACACCAACGCTCCCTCAGCCTGCCTTTGACCAGCAAGCGCTAACACAAGGTACAGACACCAGTAAACACACACACACTTTCTCTCTAACCCCTTTCACACATGCAGCCTTTTCCATAAATACTTTTTCTGCATTTTTCATGTGAAAACACAGCAACATTTCTTTGAAACTTCTGTGTTGATATATGTGAAAAGAAAGCCATTATATGTATCAAGAATGGCGAGTTGGCAAGGATTAAAGATAATATAGTGTAGTAGGTATGGTTACAACAAAATTACTCTTTAGCATAGGGGGGATTAAACAGGCAAAAGTTCCAGATAATTAGCACACTGAACTCCCTTCAACATTTAAAAAAAATCAGCCAAACAAAGGTGTTTATGACAGAATAAGCTGTCTGTATTCTCAACTCGGCTAGCTAGTCTGTCAGGGGAGGCAGCAGTTGTTGGTAGTGTGAACAAGCCAGACCCACAACCGTTGCCAGAAAAGTTATCCGGCCATGTAACATCTTCCATGTGTGAAAGCGTCTTGTCTCTCTTTCTCTCCATCTTCCCCCTCCCTCTGTTGTAGGACACAGTACATAGTGCTCTCTAACATATGGTTACTGCTTTAACCCTGCCAAATAACATGCCAAGTTCCCACTATGCCAACTGATTTGTGTTGCAAGCCTGTGGCTCTGTGGAGTCACGATAATGGGCATTGGGCAGCTACTGCAGCCTGCATAGCATACAGACAACAAGCATCTGCTGGGCAGATCTGGTTTTTCCATTCTCTCAGGAGCGGCTGACCTTGTCTGCCCAGAAGCCTGGAGCCCCGAATGAAAATTCACCCCCTACAGCCATTTTTCCCTGCAGAAATTCACTGCAGCACAACCAGATCGACCAGAACCACCGACTCACTGTGGATTGATTTTTTGTTGTTTTTTTCTGTTTCTTAGCCAATTTGCATATACATTTCTCAGCATAAGAATTATACATTCCTTCTGCTCTGAGACTGTAGGCTGTAGATCTTAAGGCTTAAGGCTGTAGCACTAACATCTTTCTGCTGCAGGTATTATTCCATATAAATAAATCAGGGTCAATCATTACTGTCGTCAGTTGAGAGTTCTAATGAATGGTAGTGTGGTGCTGAAAGTCCAGTAATTTAAAATCAATGAAAGTCATCCTTCCAGCTGGCAGGCCAAGTTTCTGTCTGTCATTTTGCTGTGTTGTGCAGAAGGTGGATGAACACACATGTGCAATTAGATTTCAAACTTTTCAGATACTTTTTATTTCTGCTGAGCGGCAGATTCATGCTTTTTATCACTTTTCAAATGCCTTCTGTGCTGAGTTGTAGATTCACCTCATTTCAGCTTTCAGCTTCATGGCATCTGCTCTTTCAGGGTTGCATTCAGTTCAGGTTTTATCTCAAGTTCTTAGTTCACTATTTAAGAATTTAATTTGCTGTAAACTCACTCATACAATTGTTATTTGAAAGTTTGCTAGCCTAAAACTATTGAGCATCTAATGAGGTGAACAATTATTAAATATTTAATTGTCTTTGCAGCCAGCTTTATAGCCAGCCAAGTCAGTCAAGTCAGTATGCAAGACTGACTATTCTCTGGTGGTTCCCTCCAGGCTTCACCATCACTGAAGGCTACACTCAGCCCCATTTCTCCACCGTCCAGCAGCTGCAGGACTCCAGCACCCTGGAGTCTCAGGCCCTGTCCTCCAGCTATCACCCCCAGAACCTGCTCCATGTGCCCAGCAGCGAGGTGGTGAGTGTGCATCCAGGCCTGGCCTGAGGCCCAGCCTCCTTTCGCATGGCCTTCAGTCCTCACATTTCAAAAGCAGATATTTAAAGGCCAAAAAAAATAGTACAGTGAGGCAAAACGCCATGCAGACAAGGTACGTTCCAAAAGGAGAGTGAATCTGGGGTTGGCTTTCACCCATTGGCGAGTATTGAAGGAGAGGATGGGGATGAAGAGCGACACAGAGTTGGCCTATTTTCTGTTGGTTAGTTCAGCTATCAGCTTTTCTACTTCAAAGAAGCTACACTAACAAAGGTTTTTTTTCTATACCACAACACCGCCACTGCAATGGGACCTACCTACATCCAATTTCCGATTACCCACTACCTGAAACTTGCATATATTGCAGTATTAGATTAGATATGTTATTTTAACTTGCATACCGCTTAAGTATTCTGATGCTGCGTTCAGTGCATATCGGATGTTAATACGATTTGCCAACTGGGAAAAAACATTCACATCAACCTCCTAGTGGTAATTACAAGTAGAATATGTCAGATTTTTTACAGAGTCAGTTATCTCCTACCTGGCGTCACAGATTTAGGAAGTGCATCACCACAAACGGTAAACATATCAGGGAATCCACCAAAACCATAAAAATTATCAGAAACCATCAAAATTAGCAGAAAACCAACAGCCAGTGAAGTTTCCCAAAATCCATCGGCTAGATTCAACACAATATTAGTCCAATATTAAACCTATCCAACAACTGTAAGCCTGTAGCCTCGTTTCCTAAAAGCACCTTAAGTCTAAGATGATCGTAACATCCGTCTTACAAAGCCTCTTTACTTTGTGAGGTGTTTCCAATAAGCATCTTAATTTAAGACACTCTTAAAAGTGATCGTAGATAACAGCTGCTTCTAGGCAGTCCTAGACTGATATGGGCATCTTCAGAAAGAAAACAATACCCCACCATGTCACCTGCAGGACCCATTGCAACTTTTTAACTTGACATTTAAGGTTTATTAGGCTACTTTTACATCATTTACTATTTAATTTATTTTCACCGTATATATTTTATGTCTTTATTAGGCCTACATTTTTCCCTCTAATGATCTCTGTATAAAATGGATGGGTGTGGTGAAATGTGGTGTGCTCCAGGAGAGGGGAACGCTGAATTATAATGACATTTAAAAAAATAAAAATAAAGACAACTGGAACTGGAGTGGTGAGCATCTGGAGAAGGGACAGGGAAGGGGAAACATTTATTTTCAAAAGAAAATGTTCAATAACTTGCTGACGTGCAGTGAAACCAGTCATGCATTATGAATCTGTCGTGGTGCCGTCGCCCAAACAGCAATGTTATGAGAACTGTAGTGTGTCATTGAAATTGACAGCTGTCTTGATTAAAGAGCATAGGTGTAATAAGAATCCTTACTCCTAAATCTGAGGCTAGTTATTAACTTTTGCTCTAGAGCAACATTCTCGAGCAACAGAAAAATCAAAGAATACATTGCATTGTAGGATAACAGTAAGCTGTCAGCTTTCGACACACGCTTTAAATAATGTCGTCTCTGTGGCGATTCTAGACATATATAATTGTTTCTAATGTGTCAACAAACATTTCAGCACCTTTCATATTGACAGTGTCACAGCGGCTTGAAGATACTCTTAACTATGGTGAGTGCTGCTTTGAGAAACTCCGCTCTTTACCTCTAAGAGGCATCATTATTGGGAAACAAGGCCTATGGCAAGAGGGTTGTTCAGTCTTGTTGCATTCAGATAAAAATATTTCCAAGATGAGATGTTTCTTTTATCCCTTGCTAACCTCAAAAAACAAGTTATCCATACCTTCATCTTCTCATGTTAAGAGCACTGTAACTGTCTCTATTCCTGCCTCAGCCTGCAAAATGCAGCAAGGCTCTTAACCAAATCAAGAGGACAGGATCATATCACTCCCGTTTTAGCAGCTCTACACTGGTTGCCTGTTGGTTTTAGAATTGATTTTAAGCTTTTACTGATAACATTAAAGGCACAGCAGGGTCTGCCCCGCAGCTACATATGAGACCTTTTAACCCCTTATGAGCCGGAGCACAGCCTTAGATCCACTGACAAAGCCCTGCTGGTTGTTCCAAGTTGCTGCCAGAGCTCCAAGCTTTAAACCGCCCTGCCAGAGGAGCTCAGGCATGCAGAGCAGTAGCATCTTTTAAATCACAAGTACAAGAAACCCTTTTTTAAATGTTCCTTTTAGTCCTGTTTGTATCTCTGTGGTAATTTTGTATGTCTTGTTTCTTATAGTCATTCTTTTATCTTATTTATTTGTTTTGTAAAACACTTTGTAACAGCTGTTTGGAAAACAGCTATATATATAAGGTTTATTATTATAAATAAGAATAGAGCAATTGGAGGATATTAAGCCTAATGCTACCAACAATTTTTACTGTAGGACATATTATGTGACAATATGAAAACTATATATTCCTAATATAGTCCTGATATATTATGGTCATTTTATGCTATGGGTTTTATTTTCCCTGTAAATGTATTTGTTTCTGTATTAAGGTGAGTGTATTTTGTTGATTTGTCTTTGTCGATCTAGACAAGTGGCCTTCTTCAACAGAGCAGTCAAGGTGAGCTTCAGCTGACCACTGAGGCACAGGACTACCAGGACGACAGCGAGGACAACAGCAAGAGGGCCTACAGGTTAACTTCTCAGTTATCTCTGTGTTGTCTTTGTGTTGCCTCTGTGTGTGTGTGTGTGTGTGTGTGTGTGAGAGTGAGTGTGTGTGTGTACGTGTTTTTTGTGTATGGGTTTTAATGGGGTTTAGTTTTAGTTTTTTCTGCATTGCAGTGTTTGCATGGCGTTTGTGCCATTAATAATATCAAGCTCACACTCGGCGGATGCTTTTACAGGGTTTTGCAGATTAATGACAGGCACTATCATCAACACTGAGCCTAGGGAAATTGCAGGCAGTGTTTACAGCGTTCAGAATGACTGCTTTTGATAACGTTGTCTGGGTTTCATTTCACTTCTTCTCTCCAGATAGAGCAATACATTTCAGAGAGGCATATCGGGAGATATCAGTCCAGTGATTGTGTGATAGGTTCATGCAACATTCCAATAAAAACACTCCCTACCATCCTTTTCCCCTTCGCAGATGTTTTCATGTTTCCCAAAGCCTCAGAGTTCAGTTACATACATTTTACACCTTCACGTATCTCCTTGATATGTCCTATGTGTATCATATCTACAGAAAACATTACATAGCTTATTGAAGTTTTGTGAAATGTAGAAACGGTGAGTACAAAGAGAGTTGAGTAACATCCATGTGTCTATTCATCTCTTTCTTTGTACATCCTGAGGCACTCAGCTGGCATGAAATAAAAGAGCCGTACCAGCCACCCTGCGTCATCCTTAGATGCATTATTCCTCTCCAGCCGGGATGTAACACTCTGAAAAAATAACCTGGGAGAAGGACTGGAGGGAGGGATACCAAAAAGAAACAATTTAGATTTTTTCTACATATGCCGTGTTTTTTCCCCCTGTTATCAGCTGAATATTTATGCAGGTGTAGTGAGTAGGGAATGTAAACATGCAGGTGGTTCTACCTTGCAGAAATAAAAAAAAAAAAGGGACCACTACTTCATGCTGAGTGTTAGAGTTTGACTAGACTTCAAACTAGACTAGACTTGACTTCCTCAGTGTGAATTCACCATGAACAGGAGAGAAACACACACAGACACACACACACACACACACACACATACACACACACACACCATAGAGTGTGAGCGATAGATGATGCTGTCCGTGGCAGCAGCTTCCTTGGTCAGCTGCAGCAGCACTCAGTCCATCCATCCATCTTTCATCAAAGGCGAGGCAACCATGTTTGAGGAAATACTGAATAATAAGCTAACTACTTATTCACTCCTGACTTAATGGTTCAAGTCTGTGACCTTTTGAGGAGAAAAAAAGAATCTGGCTTCAGCTCAATATTCCTTCTTCAAGTGCTGTGGTTTTGATAGAAATTGGTTAGAATTATTTCTAGGGATGAGACGATATATCGAAATTCAATATATCGCGATGCAAAAATGTAACAATACATATCATGGGGCAGAAAAATGAATGCCGATATCAGCTACATTTTATTCTACTGTAGTAATTACAAATGAGACGGCTTGCCCATCACAATTTCACAAGCCCTACATCCAAATTATATTATTTACATTTTTTAATGGCATTTTTAAATTGTTTACATTCTGGCAAGCCAATGTCATTGATAGAAAGATTTGTGGCTCAGAAATATAGAAATTCTGCACAGTCATACTTTGTTGTCACTGAACTTTTATTTATTACATCGTATCGTGGTTGTATCGAATTGTGAACCCTATATCGTGTATCAAATTGTATCATGAGATAAGCATATCATCCCATCCTTAATGATTTCTCTTGGTGTTGTCAGGGAGTTTGTAGAGGTAGCCCACTTTTCAAAGTATAAAGCTGGGCCGAGCATAACCACTCTGATTTCTGTCTATTTCACAAATCAATTTTTCGTGTGAGGACCTTTTTGCATCATCTGAATTGTGAAGAACAACAACAATTTGAAAATCTTTTTACAGTGGTGGCATTGCCATCATGGCACTATGGTCAACAAGCGTCAGATTTTGGTCAGTCATGGAGAAGACACGTAACTCCTTGATACCTGTATGCTGTCAAACCTCCTCACAGTGTACAGCAGTTGATAATGTAATTTTCTCCAAATCATGCCTGTTCTTTTTTGAGCAGTATCTTAGTAACAAAGGGGACTAAAGATTGTATTATTGTGAAAATGTAACTTTAAATTAATCTTCACACCTTAGCTGACAATTTTCACACTACTCTCATAATCCTCTTTTCATATGCAAATGAAACACAGAAGTGTTAACTTTCTTCGTCTATTAATTTGCATGGACTGCTGTGATACAGTGATGCATGGTACACAGTGTATATAGAGCTAAATCTTATGCTTGTGAGAAAACATACTCTGGTGTTAAATGATAAACCACATTGTTGTATGAGCAGTTTATATATATGTATATGTAAGATGTTGTAAGGTATGCTTGTTACTGTATTCTCTGTAGAAGAGATGAAAGCAGCTGACCAATCAGGGAGCCAGAGAGCTGCGATTAAAAATATACTGCTAATTAATTAAGTTTATACATCATCACCCCAAATGCACCATGGGACTGTACAGAATTTTTACCTGTTGTGGTCTGTTTCACAAATCAATCCATTCTGTGTCTCCAGATTGTGAAGAACAACAACAACTCTAAAGCCTCTTTTCTCTTCAGGTGCAGCTGGTGTAATAAGGGTTTCAAGAAGTCTAGCCATCTGAAGCAGCATGTGCGCTCCCACACTGGTGAGAAACCGTACAGATGTCATCTCTGCGGACGAGCCTTTATATCAGCCGGGGTGCTGAAGTCCCATCTCAATACACACACAGGTAAGCTCGCTTTACACCAGGGTGTAAGTCCAAGGCACTTGCTGGGTGTAGAATCTTTATTTCATTGGAGCTCAGGCATAAAAATCCTTCTTACTGCGACCTGCGTGTTGAGGCTATAAAAGCTTTCATAGCATTATCTACCAAAGCCCAATCTTATATTTCTTACTGGCATTGAAAAGGTCTTAAAAGTCATAAATATAGCTTGTTAAAACTTGCAGACATCCTGTAACACTATAGTTTCATACACTCAAACATCCCCAATGATGAAGTGATGACATTTTATATCCAAAAGTTCAAAGGTCAACTTTACTGTGACATCATAATGTTTTGCTTACCACTGTAGCTGAGAAAACGATCTTGGGTCATTCTACAAAAACGGTGGAAGTGCTGTCCCTTACTTTTGCAGACACCAAAATCCTTTAAATTTACCTAATAATCACATTAATTATGTATGTTCAATAAATAAAGACTGTCCTAGCAATGATAAAACAAAGTTTATTGGCGAGGCGGTTATTTCTAGTTTTTATTGTATCTACTTTACAAAACACAATTCATGCATGTTCTTTAAACAATCAATTTCCTGTTGTCCTTTTTCTTTTATTAATGATGTTCAATCGGATATTAGCTGGTTTTGCCAGCTTGTTATATTTTTTCATATTGGTCTTGAATTCAGTTCCTGGTAGCATTAAAAACATCTTAAAGTCTGGAATTTTACTTTCTGAAACCTGCAAATACCCTGTGAAAAACCCTGTTTTTTCTCTTTCTTTATCTGTCAATGACAGGAATGAAGCCCTTCAAGTGTAACGTCTGCGACGCCTCATTCACCACCAACGGCAGCCTGAACCGTCACATGATCATCCACATCAAATCCTTCAAATGCTCCATGTGCGACGAGAGCTTCAGGACCAACCTGCTGTGTAGAAAACATATGAAGAAGGAGCACGCTGTGGAGGACAGAAGTAAGGATATAGTACCTGGACACCAGAAACGCATACAAACACTATCTGGATCTTTCATTACACGACAGTTGAAAGGAGGGAAGCAGTTGGTGCTTCAGATAAGGGTCTATACATGAGGTATCATGGAGATAATTAAGTTACAAAATCACAAATGACAAAGGAGAATTCTACTAAAATTGAAGTGATTAAGAGAGAGGAATGAAAAACAGAACTGTATGCCTACATTATGTTGTTTTTAGATATTTCTGACATAAGGTTTATCCATATGCAATACTATTGCTTATGGTCTTCGGTGAACTGATTGTACAGAAGGTTTATAGCTCTTAATTCTTTAATCGTTTGACAGTGAGATGTAACTGTTTGAAATTTAAGGAATTCAACACCTAGAACTTATGTAAAGTTTAATAGAAGATCTAGAAGTTTGATTCGTCACATCCTGCGCATGGAAAAGATTTCCTGCCACTAACCATACCAGACACCAGGGTTTCATTTGGGCAAATAGGACGAATCTATAGCGTCTCAATTAGAGATGATGGGAGCCTCTTTTCTGGGCTGATATCACAGGTGATAAGACAGAAGGTGAATTTTTACATGAAAAACTAGTGCAGCTTTAAGTCACGTAATGATAATGGACCCCAATTCTTGCAGTTATAGGTCTGGAGAGTCAAGATGTTGATGATGAGGAGGATGAGGAAGGGGAGCAGAGGACACCGAAGAGGAGGGTTATGGACATCATCACTTTCACTGAGGAGCAAGCGGCCGAGCTGGCCAAGGATCCCGGTGAGGAGGCCTCCGTGTCGGAGCGGATCCTTGCACAGTCAGCGGCTGAGAGGGATCGGATCAGCGAGATCAAAGACAAGGCTGTGGAACTGGAAACGGAACCCAAGTTTGCCAACTGCTGCAACTTCTGCCCCAAGAGCTTCAAAAAGCCCAGCGACCTCGTCAGGTAAATGCCTGTTTTGTTCTAGCACAGAAGAAAGATGTCACATGTTGTTTTTGCCGTCTCGTTGTGGTCTTTATGAGGCAAACACTTCATTCCTCATTTTCTACAAATCATGGCTGTCTTTTATTCAGCAGTAGCACTCATCCCACAATCTTCTATTTCGGAGGCAAACAAATACATTTTGACGTCACACAACAGCTGAAAGCACTTATGGGTTCTTTATCTGTTCGTTTACATGGTGAAGCCGCTTTATGGTCCTGAGACAATACTGCCAATGGTGGCTTTGGAGTTGTGTCACAAATCTCCTAGCAACCTGGTGGATTGTTGTGGTGTGGATGTAGATCCATTCAGTAACATTAAAACAGTAAAACAGAATAGTGAATGGAACTTGAAAGCCCTCTATACTGTCATTTTATAATAAATCACATTGTTGTATAAGCAGTGCTTCCATGTATGTATGTAATATACTATAACCTATGTTGCAAATGTGACTGTATTCTTCATAGAAGAGACTGAGGAAGGGAAGAAGGGACTGTACAGAATCAGTACTTTTTATTAGTTTGTCTCTTGCTCTGTCCTTTTGAATAACATGCTCTTTTAGTTGAGATCTGTACCCCCACCCCCACTTGAGTTTCTAATCTCAGTTGCTTGAGACAGGCCCTAGCGTCTTGTTAGATTGAACCTGATGCCACAGTTGATCTTGTCATCCTCTACTTACTTAATGTCGCCACGATGGTTTTCCCGTCATAAGAGGTGTCCTGTCGTTGTAGGAGCACTCTCATGAGCCTGTTTCTCAGCAGTTTTCAGCTCACTGTCAGCCATAATAGCCTACCTTCCCCTTCAGTGCCGGCCCCAAGGCTCTGGTTAACATGCTGCAGAGTATCTCACTCCCTGCCTCTCTGTCTGCAGGAGGGTCCTCTCTTCCCTCTCTAGCTGGACACTAAAGAGAGAACCTAACAGATGCCCTAACCTTGTCTGAAAGGATTATTTCTCCTTCAGACAAGGGTTCGACCAGTAGGGGATTTTGAAGGCCGATACTGATATTTTTAGGTTGTAGCTGCTGATAGTCAATATTTTATATTCAATATTTTTGAATTTCACAGTGTTGATGCCAAAAAAATCCCAAAAATAAGAATGATAAAAAAATAATAAGAATAATATATGAATGCATAATTGTATGTAGTCCAGTTAAAATATCACATTAGAATCAGTTCAAGTTCAGGGTCTGCCAAAGACAACCACTGTAATATTGATAAATTCTACAAAAGTGCATCATGTCCATCATAGACAACACTGACTCATCTCTAAGGTGCAACTGTATTCATCCAGTTTACCAAGCCTTTGCTGACATATTTTGTAAAATTTCACGCATGCCAATCAATGGCTCTTTTCTGTGGAGGAATGACTCATTGATTGTCAGGCTGCAAAAGCTTACAACCTCTGTATTGTATTCTTGTCTCTTTTATGTTCTTTCATGTTTGTCATTGTCTGATGTAAGAAACTGCCTCGCAGCATCAAATTGATCGCAATATCTGATGCATTCTTGAAAGCACAACAACAACTTTTGGTAGTTCTCTAAAGAAGACAGTACATACAGTATCTTGGAAGTAGAGCTTCATTTTCTTGAATGGAGTCACCCAGGCTTAGTTTGAGGACAGTCTCTCTGCTATAAATTATTTTTCATACCAATGAAGCTAGAAATATTATTACCATACTGCATCCTTGTAAACAAAACACCCTGACTGAAAGCCAATTAAGGGCATGTAGGCCAGCCAATCCCCCCCTTTAATTTCTGTAGGTAATTATGTGATGTGACTTCCCAATTAAAAATGCAAAAATGAAGTGGCACCGTCGTGGCCGGGCAATGCACACAGGCTTATTTTGTAATTCTCTGTCTATAACATACAGAAAATGGCTTCAAGAGTACAAAGACATTAGATGGGAGAATGATCTCAAGGGTACAGTCAAGTTCAAATTTATAAATTTATAAATTCTGGTCTAAATTTATAAATTTAAATTCATAAATCATTTTAATACTGTCACTTAATTTCTACAAGCAAGGACTTCATTGCCATGCTCTATTTAGTTTGTCACAAATTAGAGTTTTAAAGATCATTAGAGCCCTTCCACCCGCAAACAAATTTAATGAACAAAGGCCAGTCAGAAATAATTACTTCATTATTTCATCTCTCTCGTAGAACTGGCTAACAACCCAGATATCACCAGAGAGACACATTTATTATTTAAGTTTTCATATGCTGAGTCAGACTGCAGCTGTCATTTGCAGTAATAATTTCTTGGAAACCCATGTAAACAGAGAGCATGGAGAACCAAAGGAAGGAGATGGGAGAATTACCTTGGCTGACAACCTGTATTATAGATAGTAAATACTGACAAGGCTGTGATATTGTACTGTATATTTTCCCATTTCACTCCTCCCTTTTCTTCCCACTAACAGTGACAAGTTGCTCTCACTCGCGCTCTTTTCCCTACTCCTTATCTATTGCTCTATCCATCCATCTTTGTCTCTGTCTCAATTCCTAGGCACATTCGGATCCATACAGGAGAACGGCCCTACAAGTGTGATGAATGTGGGAAGAGCTTTACAGTGAAGTCGACCTTGGACTGCCATGTGAAGACGCACACAGGTTAGTGCTGGAACTTACTGCTTCCCTTCATCAGCTTGATGTAGTTGAAGGAATTGGTTTTCACCATTAAACAGATCCCACTGCTTATGGAATTTCTGGAATATTGTGGAATTTAGGTGTATTCCAGACAGGGAAAGTCAGGGAATTTGATAAATTGTATGGCAAAGTCCGGGAATATCAGGGAACTTTACAAATAGGTCACTTTACAGGAATACATTTACACATTCATTGCTTTAGCTAGTGGGTTTTCAGCCCAACTGGACTGGATTACCAAACCAGGGAGGAAGAAAATGTTTTTAGATTATGGAAGCACTCCAATTTAGTTATGGAAAGTAATAGAATTTTATATCAGGGCCACAGTGGGAACCCTGTCCTTGAGGGGCTTACAGGGGGTTCCCCGGTAAACTGAGGAATAGTTTCAATACACTGTTATTTCACTTCACAAGTCAATGCTATAGTAAATCAATCTGACAACAAAAATCTTCTCAGATGGGGCTCCTTAGGACAAAATCTTCCCTCCGTGGCATATTATGTATCTATTTGAGGGTCCTTGACTTGAAAAAGTTTGCTGAAAAATTACATCCGTGCACTGCGTTAAAAGTTCTCTGCTCGCTGTTTGGTCCAACTGGGCAGGAGTTTACAGCTCCTCTTTGAGCTAGTGAGTCATGTTATGTAAATCAGGCTCTTTTGCCACATCCTTGTAAAGCGGGGATGGGCAGTCGTGCCGTGGAGGGCCAAGAGTATGCAGGTTTTCATTGCAACCACCCACTACACTAGGTGATTGCACTGATTAGTTCCTCCTCTCTGTTTGGTTGGAATGAAAACCTACAGACTCTCGGCCCTCCATGGGACATGATTGCCCATCTCTGCTTTAATAGCACCAAGGGACTGAAGTGTCCAGTGATTTTTGAAATATAGCCATGACAGAGAACATTTAGTCGTTAGAGAGGCTGAGCTCTTATCACGCTACCCTTCTTCACCTAATTACTGTGGTCCACCCTCAGACCTCCTTGCAGACACATTCTGCTAGATAAATGATAAGACCAGGGACATTAACTAATATCCCAGTTTAGTCATCAAAGTCTTACTGCATTGTATTCTCTTTCAGGGAGATTTAATTACCTTTTTGACTGCAGTAATGAGACTCAATTCCCATAATGCCTCGCATTTGATTAGCACTTTGGTTCAATTAGGAATATGTCAGAATAGAAAAATGAATATGCAACTCCTGCAAACTAATAAGGGTGATGGTTTTATGTATCTTATTCATTATGATAATTTTCTGTCCGTTTGAACAAACATTTGAATTAAATGCAGAGTCTGTGCTTGCATAACCCTAACCCTAACCTCTAGACCAGGTATGGGCACTCATGTGCCATGTAGGGCTGACAATATGCAGGTTTTCCTTTCAACCAAGGACTACACCAGGTGATTTCACTGATTCATTTCTTCTCTTTGTTTGGCTGGAATGAAAACATGCAGACTCTTGGCCCTCCATGCCCATGGTTTCCCATCACTGGCAAAAACTGGGCTCTAAAGCCAGGATCACACTTTATCTGTAATGCATTTGTGTCACTGCAACCTGTGTGTGGAGATCCAGGACTCTGTGACTCAAGAGTATTGAGATGAAACTGGTTGGAAGTAATTATTGGTTGAAGTATTACAAAACAAACTTTCATTGCAGCTCTGATTCACTGCCAAAATATTTTCATCAATGCAATTAGTTTATGCACGCATTATCAACACAGAAGTAGAAAAACTCCAATGCATGCATCACCTTCATCGGCACATTTTAACTGCACAATGTATGCATGTGTGATCCTGGTGCGAGGTGTGTGCAGCTCTGTTCCTCCTCCTGACACGTTCCCCTGTCTTTGCAGGTCAGAAACTGTTCAACTGTCACATGTGCAACACCTCCTTCTCCACTAAGGGCAGCTTGAAGGTCCACATGCGCCTCCACACTGGCTCCAAACCCTTCAAATGCCCCTTCTGCGAACTCCGCTTCCGCACCTCCGGCCACCGCAAAACCCACATCCAGTGCCACTACCGGCCCAACAATGACAGCCGCAAGTCCAAGCGGTCGGCCTCGTCTGCCGGTCAGGCCGGCCAGGGTCAAGACCCAGAGACGGGGCAGGCTCCAGGCCCAGGCCAGCCTGGGCAGCAGCAGGTGGCTCCAGAGGCGCTCCAACCAGTGGGTCTACTCCAGAACTCCAACTCAGACCCCAACATTTACCTCCCAGCCAACCAAGTCCTGACGGGGCAGTTTGACCAAAATTTGCTGCAACAAGGGCTGGTGGGACAGGCCATCCTGCCTGCCTCCATGTCAGGTAGGGATTATAGATCGATCAACACACCTCTGATTTGATTTGTTTTTTTATGCTGTTCACACATGGAAAAAAAAAATCGGATTTGAGCTGCCTGTCTAACCCGATTTTTTTTTTTCCATGTGTGAACAGCATAAAAAAACAAATCAAATCAGATACAAGGTACTCTCATATGTAGTTTGACATGCAATTTGTTCAAAACAGATTGTGGACAAGCGACTAAATTCGACTGTTGTGATTGGATTCAAATGTTTTTTTCCCCTGCGTGTCGCTTGTTTGACATCATATGCATTTTCAGGCGTAATTGAAGCACTCCGTTGGCGGAGGTAGTCAAGAGGATACTTCATATAGTCATTCATTGGCACAGAGCTGACAGTACAAACAATGAAATTGGCTATAGAGCAACTTGAGATAAAAAGGCTGTCAACATTAATTTACTGGTTTCAATCGGGAAACTGAAATTGTAGCGCAATAAATATAGAGATCTTCTAATGTATTAATTTTCTATTTCTTTATTGTGTATAGATTCACCCACAAGTCAAAATAGTGTATTTCCACGCTTCACAGACACATGTGTGTCCAGAAAACAATGGACTAGAAGCAGAACAATAATGAAGCGGCAAAAAAAGCCTTGCAGCTCCCAGGCCCCCGAGCCCCGAGCTCACGGTGGACACAGCAACACTGAGTAAAATGGCTCTGAGCCGGCTCAGACACACGCACATCTAAAAAAACGGATCAAAAACGCATCTGGTGGACATTGGCCATTAGTGCTCATCGCCCAGGGCCTGGTGGCATCAAGGTTTCTGAGCTGATTGATGATGTTTACTGCTACAGGACTGCAGGGCAGGACGAATCATATCATGGTGCCTGATGAGACTCAGGCCAGTACTGGAGGGGGAATACTTTATCACCACAGCCTCATGTCCTACTTTAAACCACAGGCCCCACTTTATGGGCCATCCACAGCACTTGTTTTGTTAGCCTGGGAAAACAGTGGGCTAACAAGATGGATTGTTTTCAAGATAAATCTATTTTCACGCTGCAACTTTGGCAGATAACAGTTCCTGCAAAGGTAGTGGGTCTCTTCACACAACCAATGGTTTCTGTTTGCTTCATTTATTATTTTTATTGTCCAAGGCATTATTGAGGTAGTTGAAAATATATAGGCGGCGTGCAATGATTACCCCTTTTGGATTTTAGGTTTTGCTGTGTGTGCTTGAAATGTTAATGTAATTTTCCCATATGTCAGTAGTATTGTGTTAAGGGAAATGATAATGTCTTGACATGGCTAATTGCAGTGGGTCTTTTCTGCAATTTAGATTCTGGCTCTTAGTCACACATAACCTTTTAATGGAAAGGTTGTGTAATATTTATTGAAAAGGCTGCATGTGTGAAAGTGGTAGTGTCTTCAAATTGCTTCCCTTTCCTCCTCTTTGGGTAGCTCTTTGGATTCCAGAAAATTGCTCCTCGGAGATATAGAAGAATAGAATATATTGATAGATTTCTTAGAACAAGCAAATATTTTGGTTGTATCAGATTTATTCAGCGCTGTGTAACATGTCTAACAAGATGTTCCATAGCCTCTTTTGATGATTTCAAAGTCAGTAGCAGTTTTCATTCTGGACCAAGAAAGGACTGGAATGCAGCACCATGCAGTTTTTCTCTCAGAATCCTCATATTGATTAGTTGGAGTTAAATGCGCCGACTGAACTCTGGCTGGCATCAATTCTAATACCTCATTTGTAGAGAGTGGCGCATGACTGTCCAAAACAGCAGCCGTGAAATTAATTTCCCTCTCAGCTCCTGGAGTATGACAGTTTGGTGGTGGGGGGCAGCTGAGAAATGGTTTCCAGTCATTGCTCTCTGCAGGCTCACAACTCGACGATCTTACATTCTCGCTCGCTCTCTTTCTGCCTCCGCGTTGTTTAGAGGAGTCCACAATAGATAATGAGCAAACCTCTCTCCAAACCTCTCTTGTCTTATCATCTGGGAGCACACAGAAGGCAGTGCCTGAACAGACCAAGCTTTCATTGTTGCCCCTCTGTCTTTTGGCAGTTTTAACTCATGGCCTATTTGCTAGCCTAACTGCAAAGAGAAATGATGGGGGCATCCTGGAAGCTGAGCGAGCTAAGGTGCTCACGATATATGTCATGCCTTCATATCTGGCTCATGACCTTTTATTGTTGCATGTAGGATTAGACCACTATAATAGTTTGCCAATATATTGGGCCAATATTGTAATTTTTAAAACAAGACTAGGTCAAAACCTAGTATATGGCTGGACCGTGTATGGGTGTGCCACGTGCCACGGCCGACCAATGATGTAACTAACTCCGCTGTAGACTGTTAATATACAGAATAATAGTCCATACATCCATACTGACCTCCGTTCCAGCGCGTCCTGTCTCCTCTCTCCTCCGCTGTCCTCTCCACCGCGCCCACGGCCCGCATTGATCCTCCCGATCCAAGCCCCGGTCGCTCTGGTACCCATAGAGACACTGCACAGTGCGTCATACTTCGAAAGCCATGCCCACCGTGGGGGAAAACAATATCGCTAACAAACTGGCAAAAGCGGCAATCGGGAGGAAATCTTTTCAGATATGAACAGCCTGACAAGGTTTTTCCTGTTTTCGAGTAGACAAGTCTGTCAAAGAATTATTTCAGCACACTGCCTCCAACAGAGAGGGAAATGTACATTGAAAAAATGAACTTAATTGGCCTCCATCAATGTCCTTTTTCATTACTCCAATAAAGCTGGATAAATTATCCCACACAGTGACCTGAAGTGAAATACCACTACTTAATTTAATCACTAGGTAAGATAATAAATTGACCTTGAATAATTTCACTTAATATTTAAAAATCTGAAATACAGCTATGCTTTTCAAGCTATAAGTTTGAGCGACGCTGACGTGACATTGGTTGTTAAAGTGGATTGTTGCTAAGTTAACTATCTTACATTAGCTAACAAGTCAGTGAGATTTCTCATTACTTTTGCAGCCTGGACTGACAGTCAATACAGAGCAAAATATCCTGAGACCCACACATGAACACAACTCATCTGTTTTATAGAGAGGAATTGGCTCAGTAATGTTAGCTTAGTAGCAACCTAATGTTAGGACAGCATGGTAGCTTTTAAACACATTTTAACATAGGTTATCTTACAAGAATATAACTAGATAATTACTGGTAACTTACTTACCAGTGACAAAATACTGGCCACATTATAAGTGTATTTACTCTCGGGGTCCCAAAGTTTCCCCCTCTTCTACCATGAGCCACTATCAGCACCTCTCTCCTTACAGCCTGGTTCCACATTTTTCTTCTTAACAGCTCCTTGTTTTGCTCGAGAACACAAAAAAACTGCAATTCGTGGTTTTTAAGTTTGTTGGCTGTGAATCCCACCACACAACAGCTTTTAGGCATGTTTAATTTGGGGAATAATTACAATTATGTGCATTCAGTCACACAAAGTGAATGGAGAGCGGTGCAGTGATTTCCCCCACGATGGGCGTGGCCTATTTTATGCACTGTCTCTATCGGTGCCGAAAACACCGTTCGCTGGACACCCGGTGGCGCATCGGCGTCGGGACCCCCGCCGAAATCTCGGCCAGATCACCAGGAACAAATTGGCGCCCAGCTATTGGCACTGGCCAGAACCGTGCCCCTGGGAAACTCCGGGAAGCGTCGGCAGTAAGCCCTCGGTGCGCCGGAACCTCCATGCTTGTCTGTGTCTCTCTCTCCGCCGACAGAACAGAGGGCTGTCAGGTGGACTGAGCTCGCGCATATGCATCGAAATAAACGGTGATATGATATAATTGCATAGATTCTACTTTAGCTTCAGTTAGCTTCAGCTTACATGCATGATATTGGTCAGCCTGCTTACTGTGTGGGAGAAACGGGCTCCCGATCTCAGCGGGGAAACAAGATGGCGGAGAAAACGAGATTCTACTTTAGCTTCAGTTAGCTTCAGCTTACATGCATGATATTGGTCAGCCTGCTTACTGTGTGGGAGAAACGGGCTCCCGATCTCAGCGGGGAAACAAGATGGCGGAGAAAACGAAACTTAAATTTCTGGCTCTGTGATCCTATGATGTGCCACGTGCCACGGCCGACCAATGGTGTAACTTCATCACTCAGTCAGTGAGTGACAGACATTCGTGTTTATATTTTATGGCCACTCAGCAGTGTCTCTTTGTAAAACCTACAGTAAAGCCAACCTTACCTTACCTGCTTTAACCTACTTAAGAATTATATTAGTTTGGGTTTCATTGGAGATGTTTTGTATCACATGGCAGGTGATTTCTTTTTAGTTTACCAGCCCTTGGCAGAGCAAAAAAGTTAATTTCAGACACTTATTGTGGCCATGTGCATATGTTCATGTTTGTGTGACTTTTTTTTGTGTGTGTGTGTGTGTGTGTGTGTGTGTGTGTGTGTGTGTGTGTGTGTGTGTGTGTGTGTGTGTGTGTGTGTGTGTGTGTGTGTGTGTGTGTGTGTGTGTGTGTGTGTGTGTGTGTGTGTGTGTGTGTGTGTGTGTGTGTGTGTGTGCACATGCTGCAGCTGGAGGAGACCTGACTGTGTCTCTATCAGATGGCCTGGCCACGCTGGAAGGCATCCACTTGCAGTTGACGTCTGCCAACGTGGTTTGCCCCAACGTCCAGATCTCTGGCATCGATACCAGCAACATCAACAATATCACACTCCAGGTAACACACCTCCCTCTGAGCCTTATTATTATCCATATGTGTCTGTGTCCAAGTGATACAAACGTGTTACCATCACCTTGTCCCAACAATGTTTTTTTTTTCTCTAAACAGTTGTATACTTAGGCTATGAAATACATGTAGTGGCTTGCATCGATTCAAGAACAACAATAATAATAATAAAAGGATGCATTAAAGGAATAGTTTGTTATTTTGAACCATGGGCCCAAATAACATATTTTCCATCATGATCCCTATTAGTAGAAACCATAACTTAGCTGCATGCTCCGCCTGTCCGGTAACACCGGGCGGCCCCCTCCCTCTCTACTGCAATAGAAACCTAGGGGCATACGCAACAGTCTTTGAAAACTTTGATAAACGTTGTTTTACAAAACACAACACACAGTATAATCATAACGGTGTCAGTATGTTATCTTGAAAAAATTGTAAAAAGACTTAATCAATAGTTGTGTTCTATTTGGATAGGAACTATTTTTTCTCAAAGACGCACTACCTTCTAAACCAGTGTAAGCGTCCACGACAGCCAGAAGAATCCAAAAATAACTGCTGACAGAAAGCTCGGTTTTCAAAATACCAATCTATTCCTTTAGGTCTGTCAATTTTGTTTTCTTATGTGTTGCCACCATGGTACATGGTATGCTTGGTGTGTTAAATGTGAGACCCTTGGCAAAAAAAAATTAATAGGTGTCAATTTAACATGAGAGAATGTGCCTTTTTGAGTTTTTTAATTTACTGACCAATCCAGCATACTGAGAGTGAGGCTGAGTCAGGAAACTGAGAGAGATGACAGGGACAGAGGGCTGAATGTAGGGTTAGTGATAAAGGGATTTGACAGAATGGCCACCTTAACCTGCTTTCTAGGCTATACCATTCAGTAGGAAGCACTGTGTTACAGCTTGTTTATGTACTGGCTTACAAGCTAATAGTCCATATGACAGAGCTTTAGTCAGTATATTGTTGACAGCACAATTGGAAATCACCCCGGCACTAACACATCTGAACTGCTGTTATTGTGAGGGAATGTTCAGTGTTTGACTATTTCATCTTTGCTTGTTAATGTATTTTTTGAGCTTCATTCAGTGACATCCATATATTGTGACGCTGGAATATTTTAAAGATCTATTTCTAACTTCAATGGATGTAAAATTCATATAGTAATTCATAGAAAACAGGGTGGCTATTTAAAACAGCTATTAAAGTATTGAAGTGTTTCTACATACTGTCATATGGTCAAATTATATGAAATATGCAGATTGAGGTATGAAAAAGGCCAATGTATTCGCTGCCATCTGTGAGTGTACTGCAAAACACGCTGTCAGATTGAAATGAAGGATTAGAGGTAAATCTACAAGAAGAGCAAATAATGGCACTTTTTTGCCACTAGTAACCTCAATTAGATTTGGCAAACAACATGAAAAAATATGTCAAAACACAGCAAATAACAGGCCCCACCACCCACTTAGTTGTCCCCCACTTTTCAAATGCTTCCTACCACCCATGCCTGCGAATAACTAAACATAGACAGTGTGATGTTAGGTTAAGATATTTACAGTGCAGCTACAACGGAGTTGTAGCAGATCATTTTTCAGCTATCTAAAACGTTAACAGTAAATGTCAGATTTTTGTGTCAGTCCATCAGAATCAAAGAGCAAGGCCTTTTTTCTAGACTCAGACTCTAACCCAACAATCATACAAGGTGAAATCCATCGTACAAGAGACAGTGATACCAATTTCTCCATCAACTGTAGCCTCAATAAACCATAATACAGTACAGCCACAAGACATGTTGTGCATTCAGTAAGGATTGAGAATGTTGCTCTTACTCTCTTGCTCTTACTCTCTTGCTCTTACTATGCTATTGCTGTTGCTCTCTCCACCTACACATAAAACCCACAGCTGAATGCAATAAGACCAGACCCATTCTCTGGAGGTTTTTGAAAGTCATTTTGGGCAATGTAGGTAATCACTAACTGAAGTTGAAGTGGACAGGTTGAGGGGAAAGTGGGTACACCAAAAAAAGTAAATTACAACACTTCATCACAAAATAACTGCTGGAATGCATTGAAGATTGATGATATATAACAGTGTAAGAGTATCTGAGGGTGGGTTTTTCCTTTTAAGGACCAATAAAGTAGGCTGCTAAAAAACCTGAACCTTCCCGTCAATGCTTTTTTTGAAAAGTGAGCGCCTCCCCTCCTCCTGTTGTTCCTCTATTACAGTCGTGCTCTCCATTTCCTCCTCAACACCCCAGTTCCTCTTTAATCTGACATAGTACTTTCTCCTCCAGATCGACCATGCCCTCCTCCAGCAGACCTTACAACAGGGGGGTCTGCTCTCTCAGTCCCTGAGTGTCGACACTGGCCTTGTCTCCCACTCGGGTAGCCACCTCATGTCTGCCGGTGACCCCTCAGTGCCGGCCAACGTGGTCATCCACCCCCTGACCAGCCTTGCCCTGCAGCCCTCCACTATCCCCTCCGCCCAGGTCAGCATGGGCGGCCTCGGCGAGCAGGACGCCGCAGGTATGTGTGATGGACCAACAGTTGAAAAGGCTTTAGACATTCTGTGAATTATCTGTCCACAACAACCTCCCAAGAGTGTTACACATGCTATTGCACCCAGGCATAAAGCACCTGTCGTGGTTGTATGGCGCTAGGATATTGCATTTCTTTGTTTTTGTCTTCAGTCAGCATGAAGTATGCTTTAAAGAATCAACATTTATTTTGCTGGATGTGTGTTTTGTACATTCAGGAGTCTTATTTTATTTAATTTCAAATGTTTGCTTAAAATTTCCTGGACAGTTACGTGGAAACATAGCTAGAGTCTCTCAACATTGTACAGTGAAATTAAGGTAAAGTGGAAAACAAAGAAGAAATCTAACAAGGCAAGGGAAGGCAATCTCTTTCACAATACACACTCCTTAAATTCAACTTTAAAGTAATTTTATTGACAAGATCCATATTCACTGAGCAGAATATGCATTGATTGACATGTGGTGTATTTAGACCCTTGAGCCAGTTGACTTAAAAATACAAAAAAATCAATAATTTTGTTCTGCATCCTAATGTTTTTTGTTTGAAATGTTTTTTGGTCTGTCGACAGGGGCAGATTGCATAGAAACAAGTCAGAGTCAGTCTAGCTCCAAATATATTCATAGGTGTATTGATGGGACAGATTGAAGAGCAAAAAGATGCATTTAAAAAAAAATAAAACAAGAAACAGTTAGTCTAGGTCCAAATATATTCACCGGTGTATTGACAGGCACAGATTGCAGAGAAAAGATGCATTTAAAAAAAGACAATTTTCTTTTCTTACAGCTAATGCTGATTTAAACCATAAGACAATTTTCTTGTGATTAAAAGACAAACAGTTAGAATCTCTGCTTGATTAACTAGTACAGTGATGTGCTATGCCTTGGGGGGTTTGTTGCGCAACCCGCAGAACCTCTAGTATGCTGCTTGGATTCATTGGGGAGCATCCTCAGGAGCAGAGCCTTTTCGACCAAATACAACTGTATAGTCCAAACTCCACAGTGGCTCAGTAGTTAGTATTGTTGCCTTACAACAAGAAGGTTGTGGGTTTGAATCTCCACCCTGGTCCTTTTTGGATGAATTGAAGACCCCGTGTGTAGTGTGGTATATGATTAATATAATCTAAAATAATGTATATGAAGTAGTATATGATGTATGGTATGTATATAATGTAGTTAATTATGTTGTAGTATAGGATGTATATGATGTGTATATATATATATATGTGTAGTATGTATATATGATGTAGTATGTATATGACATGTACTGTATATGATGCTATGTAAAGCCCTTTGCGACATGCTTGTGATAAAGGGCTTTATAAATAAACTAGACTAGACTCCTTTGACGTGTCTCTGACTGAACGTCACAAATTGATGATATAACAGTGTAAGAGATTGTTCCGTTAAGTGTAGAGAAAGGCAGAGTAGATCAATAATTGTCACTAACTGCTATGTAACCATGCTGTGCCTTCCCACGCCTCCTGCAGGCTCTCAGGACCTGAGCCATGTGATGGGCGGCTCTGGGCTGGTGGCCGGAGGGGCCGGTGGCCAGGAGATCACACTGACCATCAACAACTCCAGCCTGACCCAGGCTCTAGCCCAGGCCCAGGCCCAAGCCTCAGCTGCCGGGTCCGGCACTGCGGCAGGAAACCCCCACGAGATCACCCTCACCATATCAGGTACGGATAGCCACTGATACCACGCAGGTCCATCAGCAAAACATGCAAATGCGTAACCACATCATCACTAACTTGCATGTAAAATGAAAAAAAAAACACACTGACATACTCAAAAATGGACAATCATGTCTCTTCAGCAATTAAAGGAACAAAAACACAATCAAGTAAAATTTCCTTTCATTCATTGATTTCCCCACTCAGACACTGCAGGCACAGGTTGACTGGCAAACACAAAAGCAGACCCAGAGATGAGTCACAGCCCTGTCTTTTATCTTGAACCCACTAATCTTCACCAATACAGATTCTAATCCTCCCTATCAGGAGTTGTCAGTGTTAATCTCATTAGCAAGTTAATGACTAAACTGCTCGTTTATCAATGCTTTTTGCAATTTTGTCAGCAAAGCCCATAACAAGTAAATATTCTGTCCTGTGATGAAATTTGAAATATAAATATTTTATTGTAGTATTGACGAAAATATGATGAAATGGGAAAAAACATCACACCAGACGTTTTTCCACGTTATTGAAGATTGCTCTGCCCATTCTACTACATCAGTATCTGTGCTTAGAATAGCTTTTTCCATTCAGTTTTCCATTCAGTGTGTGAAAAATATTCTTTCAGTGTTTGAAGGTATGCTGATCCAGGTAAAGTTCCTGGCTATTAAGATCTACAGCAATGAATGTTTTGAGATTAGCCGCAATATTTTTTGTGATGGAAGTATATACTGTATAAGCACTGTATAAGCATAAACTGTATAAGATTTACATAGCTCACCTCTCACCATTCACACGTCATTCTGAGAGATCTGCCCTGCACATGAGTGTGGAGCAAGTTCAGTTAAGAGGTCAGAGGGGGCTGGTTATTGTACGTGAGCAAGCTTTAAAGAGCAAATCAACACTAAATCACAAGGGGCAGAAAATCATTGTGTCACTGCTCTCTTTGGGTTGAAGCTTTCACCCCAATCAGTGATGTCAAAGCAGGTGTTTCTCATCAGCTGTCAAAGGCTATAAACAAAGGTAGCTTACTATTAGGTAGTAATAATTATGAGTTAGTGAAATGTATAGAGGAACAACCTTTGATTAAATATGACTCATTGGTTGACTCAATCAGTTTTCTTTTATAATAAAAAGACAGATGAGCAGTGATGGACATAAGCTGTAAATCATATATAGCCCTTAAAGTTTTATATGTTCATTGATAACTGGGTCTGTCTATGTATCTTGAGGTATTTTGTTGACTATAATGTATTTACCTTAGTTTATTAAAATCATAAGCCATTTTCGTCAGTAAATAATTCACTACATTTAATGTCACATAATGTCATTTAATGTCATGACCAAAATCAGACTAAATTTAAAGGCTACTTCTGTCAAAAGACTATGACTGGAGACTAAGATTAACACTGGCCCTTGCACCAGGTTTGTGCCCTGGGAGGGTCTCACCTCCCCTGCTTGTGGCTCTGTTCTCAGTATTGTCTGTCCTGTCTGCTTCATCAGTGGTAATCCAGATAAATCCTTTCTGCCTTCATGCTGTGCTGGGGCAGTCAGAGAATTCCCACTGGGCACTCTTCAGTCTCTCTTTCACTTAGCACTGCATTATATTGTATTATGACTCAAATCCTTATGACTTAGCCCAAAAGCTTTGATTTTTTGTTTTTCTTTCTCTTAACCAGTGCCCAGGAGACCTACACTAAAAGATTTCTTCAACCAATGAATTATTGATTTTTTTTTTCCATAGCAGGGGGCACTGGGAAAGCTGCAGAGACCGACTTTAATGCAGGAGTTCCACACAAATCTTCTAAAATCCTTAATTTGAGATCCTTAATAATCTCAGTTTGGCCAAATTTTCCCCAGTTTGCCATCCCTTGAAAGATTAACCAGGAACTGTACTGAAGCTTTGTTGGACCAAAGAATGAACCAAAAAAATCTTGGTTTAGACATGAAAATACCTCAAAAACGTGAAATATACTGTACTTTTTCTTTAATTCCGGTTTCAGAATCCTTTCTCTCCATCCCTCTGCAGGTCAGGATCTGCTCCCCCAGCATAGCACCCCCGGTGGTGCGGAGATGAACGGCGGCATCAGGCTGGCATCACCACTGAATAGCCAGCCTACCAACGCCACTCTGACTATCACCAACGACCACCTGCTACCTCAGAGCCCCACCAACGCTGGCATGGCAGGTTAGGACTGGCATGGCTGGTACACATTTATGCATGTATTTAGATGAGGGTGGCAGGGTGGCTCAGTCAAACGTGTCAGGTTAAATCCCCTCAACAGCCATGTGTGACACTGAACCCTATCTGCTTGCTTATTGTAAATCACTCTGGATTAGATCACCATGTGAATGCCTAAAAAGTATAAAAAAAACAACAAAACAAAACAATGTAAAAACCAAAAGTAAAAAGTGCTAGTGTGCACATATGCATCTATCAAGAGGGCGTGCATATTTGAAAGAGTTTGAAAACTCTGCTTGTGAATTTGTTCCCACTTATCCATTGTGCAGTCCAAGCAGAGATAAGAGAGTAAAGGACTTGTGGGCTGTGAAGTGAGCAAATATGATTAGTTGTGTCCAAGTTGGCTCCCTGATTGTTCTGTTGACTGGCTTGCTTGTCACCGAGAACCAAACCATCAAAACCAGAACCATCAAATTTCCAGTCCCACCTCTTCAATACTCTCCTCTCAACTCAAAGTGGAAAACATCACTGCAAAATGGACACGCTCAGAACATCACTGCTTTGGTTGATTAGACTGAGAAGCATTCTTACTGCACTGTATGCTAATAGAGTTCAAAGTAGGCTTTGACCAATATATAGGTTCAATATCGACCTTTTATTAAAAATCAGATATTGGCCAGTCAGTGTCGTCTACCTCTGATATGATGGAATTTCCTCTCTGACCACAGCTTATGAATATGTTTTTACTATTATCATTATTATTATTTTTGTATCCAGACTTGAGAAATCATTCCAGTGTGGTGTGGGAGGATTGTACTCAAAACTTTGTAAAACCTGCAATGAAAGCTGCCTCACCCTGCCTTGAGGGGCTGTTGACCCACCTAAAAGAATTTCATTAGTATGGGTTTTAATGGAGAGTTTTAGTGTCCCATGATGGTCTAAATGCTGATTCAGAGGTGTTTCCACCTTGCCAAGAATTAAATTCTGCGTGAAGCACTAACCCCTACATTTTTAATTGTAAAGTTATTGAATATCATCACAAAAACAGCAGCTTAAATCCAAAAATATCGGTAATGGTCTTTAAAAACTCATATTGGTCTAACCCTAGTGTAACCCTTCTACTCTCTCCCACCTGTCAGTCACCAGCCTGCCGCCGAGCACCACCCTATCACACACTGCCGTGTCCCAGAGTCTAGTGATGTCACCGGGAGGCGTGACCAGTGACGGCAGTGTGACACTAACCCTGGCAGATGCTCAGGGCATGCTGGACGGTGTCACTCTAAACCTCAATCCACAGGTATAATACACACAAATGTACACTAACAGTCAAAAGTTTGGACACACCTCATTGAATGTACCTTGTTTTTCATTATCTTAAAAGTCCCATGGAAAAACGGATTTCCCTTGCCTCTTTGATTATAAAGGAGTTGGATGTGCTATCTAAACATTGTGAAAGTATCAAAACGCACAGTTGCCAACTAAATCCACACAATCCATATTAGAAAACCAAGCCTCTAAACGAGCCGTTTGGACTTCCGTAACTTTGTAGCATCACAAAGGTTCACTCGTCATTTTTGTAAGAAATAATATTTTAACAAAGTGGGGTTTTTTTCAAAGCATTTGTGCGGTCGCCATTTTTTATTACAGGAGAGTTTTCCCTATGTGTGGTGTCTCACTGTTTCACTTTGAAATGGTTAGCCAATCAGAACAGAGGGTCGTTAATATTAATTAACCTTAAAGACACAGAAACAGCCTGTTCTTGGTAAGGCTCAGAGAGATGCTGGAAAATGAATGTGTGAAAATGAATTGAGAGTGTTTTTGGTACATGACACCACAACAACAGCTTTTAACCCTCCTGTTAGGTTGCAGGTCAATTTGACCCATTTCAGCTTTTGAATTAAACAAAAACATATTTAACCTCTCTTTTACTCCATGAAATTCAATGACTTTTCCTCATGTAGGGTCATTGACTTATGTGTAAAATTTGGACACAATGATGTGTTGAGAAATATCTGTGCAGATTTTGTAGACAAAGATGATGTTATGGGTCAATTGCACACACCCAGTATAAACATGTGTCTTTTATGCATTTTATTGTTACTGATTTTATTTTTATTTTGAATGCTTCTGAGTTCATGTTGATAAATTCTGTACACCATTTGTGTAGAAACAGAATGCAGATCAAAGATTTGACTATGTTTAAGGTTTTGCATTCATAGACACACAAATACACACAAACCAAACCTCTAATACAAGAACTGCTTGCCATAGAGAGAGACTTGATTAGTCCAGAGGTGATCCTGTCTCACACCAAACAGGATAGAATTGGTTTCTTCCCTCGCATTCCCACTGAAAAAAACCATTGGTTACTTTGCCAGATGGAGTTTTAAGTAAAACAAAGTCTAAATCAAGACTCTGTTTTTGAGTTACCAAAACTCTGATACCATGTCAGTGTCACATTGTTATTAATGTTTAGAGTGAATTAAGGTTAGTGTAGGAGTTTAGTCAAATTCACTGTACTGAAAAGTTAAGACTTCTTATAGAGCTACATTATATGAGTAAATTATTTTTGACCTTAAAATTCCAAGGCCATGATGTGACTCCAGGATGAGATAAATGAAGAGTAACACAGTAGCTCCACTTCCATTTCTGAGTTTGATTGTTCAGGAGAGAAAGAAGAGAAGGTCCTATCTGTTAACAACATTTAAATAGCAAAACCACACAAACAACTGATAGTTTTGTTACGCATACTGTTGAATGTAGTGGAACTTACAATTCTCTACAGAAATAAAGCCATACAGGCAGTACATTATTTTTGCTATCATTGCTGACATCATTTATTCAAGCAAAATAGAAGGGAAAGGTGAGTGAGCACAGGTGTTGATGTGCTCAGGCTCTTCACTTGAAGAATCTGAGGAATTTGGAGGAGCCCTTGCTGGTGGTGGACTCCATCTTTTCCTCCTCCTTCTCTTTGCGGGTCAGGGTGAAGGCATCAGTGAGTCTTCGCCGCCAGCTGCGCTTCTTCTTGCGCTTTTTCTCCTCACTGATGTCCCTCTCCAGTTCAGCAATCCTGGCCGTCATGCTGCTCTGTGTCTTTGCCCACTCTTGCTCTTTCTCCTCCAGGGCCTGCTGGGTCTTGGTTTTGGCCTTGAGGAGACCAGCTGATGCTCAGCCTGGTTCTGCTGAGCCAGCTTGGAGGCCAGGCACTCCTCCAGTGCCTTCTGGACCTTCTCTTTCTCCTCTTTCTCCTTCATCACCGTTTCTTTCAACTCCTGCGCTTTAAACAGAGCCTCCTTCTCCATGATGTCCTTGTCCAAAAGTTGCAATTGGAGGCCCAGGATGGCCGCTTCACTTTTGTCAGCAGCCTGGGTGTTCAGCTGCCTGGACCTGAAATAAAACACTGGAAAGTGTAGAATATGGGACATTTAACACTTTTTTGGTCACTGCATGGTTCTATTTGTCATTTGATAGTTTTGATAGTTTCTAAAATGTGGAAAATAGTAAAAATAAAGAAAAATGCGGTGTGTCCAAACTTTTGAATGGTAGTGTACACAAATCCATCTCAGCTTCAAGTGCAATTTCAAGTGTATCTGCCTCTGTAACGGCATGATGAAAAAAACAATTTGCAAATGCCGCTAAGTGTGTGCTGTCTACTCTTTTCAGTCTGTTTTTTCACATGGTTTGTCCCCAGCCTTACCAGAGTGTCTTTTCTCCTTAGGGTCAGGCGTTTCCTGCGGTGCTGAGTGACCCGGGTCTATCAGGGCAGCCAGCCAATTCGGGCCAACAGGTCATACTGGTCAGCCACCATTCCCAGGGCACCAACAGAGGAGCTGACAACGGATATACTGTTAGTGTGTGTGTCTGTGTGTGTAGTGTGCTATTTAGGATGTTTTTTAAATTGTATTTATCACATTTTAAGAGAGCTTTTAACCTGCTATGAAATCCTCAGACAGCACTCTTTTGGTCGATCCACAGGCTGTTAGGCTGTGTCAGTGCCGATGTGACTTTCTGAAGTGGCGATGTGGCGTTTTTTTTGTAGCCATCAGCCTAAACAACACCATTGAATAAGAGGAGTTGAGAACAATGCTCAGTCGAGTCAGAGAAGGAAATTAAATGAGACACACACACACAGCCCTACAGCCCACACACACACACACACACACACACACACACACAGAGCCCGACAGCTCACACACACACCACTTCCAAGAAGCAGCGAGTAAAGCCTTTTCTTCTCACTTTTAAGTTGTTTTCATGCAGTAAAAAGTGTGAGGCTATTTTTTTGTGTTTTTGAGCACATTTATAGGCAAAAAATGTTTATGTGAAAAAAATTTGTTTTCCCCAAAATGCGAACCAAATGGAGAATGAAACTTGTGTTAATGAGACAGGATCACTGCGTGGACAGCCTCTCCCCCCTGCACCTGAGGGACTTTCATTCCCTCAGCCAGGCCTGTCAGGCAGCGGCCTCCTACAAGGCTAGAAGTCTCCCACAATTATAAATATTTTTGCAGTGACAGTCTCAGAACACCACTGAAGTATGTGTGCTTATATATAATCACTGTAGTTAGGGATACAACAATAACTAATTTTAAGAAGAAATCATGTAGATTATCTGTACTTCTCTGAAACTTTAGCTACTAGTTTGGCTAGGTAGCCCACTACATGGTACGCTGTTAGTTAATGTGACAATGTGTAAATGTTGGGCATCAAACCTACTACATAGTCTGTTCTGTTCTATAATCTCCATCATAGAGATTTGTAAACTCTGGAACTACCTGCCAATTCAGTGTCCTCATTTAGAACACCTTTAAATACACTTGAACTATAGTCTGTATTAGTATAAGAATTATAATTATTATTATAAAAAATATATGTATATATATTTTTGCAGTGCTTATGTAGGTCTGTGCTTTTGTGAATAATTATATGTTATTTTATCTGTGTGTGTGCTTCAGATTACTGACGACGGCCATGAGGGTGTGAAGGACGGCCAGGCAGAGGCTGATAATCGGCACCAGTGTTACTACTGTAACCAGGTGTGTGAGAACGCCAACTCACTGCGACGCCACTGCAGGCAAGCCCACGGCAAGGACCGCTGCCACGTCTGCAGCCTCTGCAGCAAGGCTTTCAAGAGAGCTACGCACCTGAAGGTATGAACACACACTTGGAACAGAGCAGGCATGGGTTCAGCTGTTATGTGTTTTTGAATTGAAGCTGCCGATGCCTGATGTTTGATGTCAGTGTTCAGTATCTTTAGATTTGACCATTTCCATGCCAAAAAGCAAAACAAAAAATTACAAGTATTCAGTATTTCACCCTGAATTTTATTCTTGTCAGGGTCAAAAAGCTTTTGAAACAGCATTTAGAGCAAGAGACACTGAAGTTACACCAATTCTGTAGTGAAGAATTTAGCTATTGTATTTTTGGAAAAGCCAGTGGAATGAATGAACTCTCAAGACACTTTCCTCTCATGCTTTGTCATCAGTGCATTCACTGGCTGGAAAATAATGGAAAATAATAGATTTAAGACAGTTGGTGAGGAAAGAGAAAAGTTTACAACTATTAACTTCTCTTTCATTGTTTTAAGCAAAAGGAATGGCATTTCATCAAGTGGGCTTTTAAATTGACTCTCCTAAATTGACTCTCCTGAACTCTCACAACAACAAAACACTCAGAGACACTGAGAGAGTTTTTTATTTTACAGCTGCATTATGAAGAGAAGCATGCGTGCTTCTCCTTTATGGAGATCCTTTTCACGTAATAGCACCACTCAAGCACATAAACACCGAGAGCTCTCAGATCAGAAGGGGGGACGGCTTCATATCTGGGTTCATACGCACTGAAGCTGCAAGCTCATGCCTAATAACCCAAGAGCACTATATTCTGTCCCAAGGTTCAGGTGAATGCCATTGTAAGTCTGGGGATAAGAATGAGAGGACAGATGCATATTAAGAGGACGGGGCACATTGGGATTCGGTGAAGAAAAATAATTTTCTTGTTCACATATGGATTATTCTGAGAGTGAGACACGCATGCTATGACACTTGAGTTTTACTGTCAGTATGTCCTCCTTCTGGCTCAATGACAGCAATAAATTATCCCTTCCTCATTCGCAGTCCGCATGCATCTGGCATCCAAAAGCGTCCTCATCTCATTTACAGAATTAAACGCTCCGCTGAATCATGGGAGCCCATCTGGAACTAAATAAAAGCTGCTTCATGGCTAATAACAAACTGTAGACCTGGTAGCTCGAATAATCCTTGTTTCTTTATCACTAGGGGAACATCTTTCTCCACCATGTGTCATATTTCTAAGCCAGGGCCCTTGTACCACAGGCATGCACTGGTTTAAATGTTTTTTTAATGTGCTGAACAGTGTTTGTCTCATAAACTTCATGACATTGGGATGTGGTGGATGTGAGGGCATGAGAGAGGGGCTGCTGGTTGAAAGTGACCAAGCTTTGTCCTCCAGGGTCCCATAGCTGCTCATTAGTTAGCAAGGAGGAGTCAGATGTTGCCTTTAGATTTTAGATGAGGCCCAGCAGTTTGAAAGATAAATTAGTAACTCTATCATTTTGTTGGCCTGTGGATTTTATCATTTAATTAGAGCTAAACAACTAAAACCATGACTCATGGCATAATTGGGGAGCACGGAGGAGCATTTAATAGTTACGTTTTGGAATTGGTTAGTTGTAGGCGTTTTTGGATGATAGGAAGTGGTAAATGGGTTTGGAAGCATCAATAGACTTCTTACCGTGGGGAAATCTGTGTTTTTCATCACACATCCCTGACAGCAAGGTAAATTAAGAGGATTTAGTGCATCTGCCCACTGTGATGAATCAGCTTTGATTCGTTTGAGCCATCATCCAGATACATGAAATTACCTTTTAGCTTTATCTATATGCACACACACACACACACACATACACACAGATACATGCTATAAGGTGTGAGATTTTAAAGAAATGTTAAAATAGGCACACATACACAAGTTAAAGCAGTGTGGAATTTAATTGCAAGGTAAGAAATGTAATTTTTGAGAACTGCCAGCAGTCTCCTCCGCCTCTGACAACTCCATATATATTATATATTCAGCGAAAGTGAATGGAGATGCTCTCAGGCAGCCGACCCCGAACTTCTGCCAATCCTGCCAACAATATAACACACATTATATTGTGAGCATAGACAAAGTGAGAGACAGTAGAAGGATGGGTAGAGGGAATGGAGGAAGGACAGGGAGGTGGATGGTGTGTTTCTCCCTTTTTTATTTTAATTCTAATGTTGCTTTCTCAAACTTACCCTAGGCACTTTTAATAGACGCTACCTCCACAATGACCCCAAAGACCCTCAAGATTTTCACATCTGTTTAAAAACTACACTGTTTCACCATAAGCAGTTTTTTTCCCTTTTCCCTATGAATAAACACCATCACATTACACCATCTTCTCTATTTAATTCCCACTGTGTCTGCTTTGTGCTGCTCAGTAATCCTCTTGACTAGGGCACTGTGCTGTAGCTTCAATATTACCATGGGTATTCTGGATTCTTGGGCCTGTTCTTTCGATTGCGCATGGATTTCATAATTCTGATGATGCCATGAACCCTAATACTTTTTTCCATTGCTCAGGTGTCCAGGTTTTGTGCTCTTTAAACCACACTATGCATTGGCCTTGGATATAAGCTCTTTCCAAATGGCAGCCATACCATGAATACCAGAGGTGTTGATTCCAATCAGTGGCAATTTTTGATGCCATATTTTTGTTACGAATGTAAATGCTATTTATTGCTGAGCTTTTGGTCTGGTCAGCCTAGTGGGTTGCTGTCTTGAGATGGTGATGGTAGAGAGGGTCTGTCATGGGACATTGATGCAGATATGTAGACATTACCCTCTTTTCATTTTTTAACACTACAGGCCAACAGGTTTTCTTGAATACTTTGTGCCAGCTGTTCAAGCAAGAGCGCAAAGGGCTAGAGTTTGCTGGACATCTTTGTCTTGAACCGTGTTGGACAGTAAATGGAGAGGATTGAGCATTACCAGTAGGCATAATAGCTGAGAGATTTGCATGCATAGTCCGGATCATATGTATAAATTTACTACCGAATCCACAGTGTTCAAGTACAAATCATAAATAGTCCCATTCCAAGCTTTCTCTGCATTCAGCGATAAGATGGCCCATGGAGTATCCAAGTGAGAAGCCTCAGTGACACAAGATAAGCGATGTATGCTGTCTGCTGCCTGCCGTCCCTTCATGAATCCTGTTTGATCAGGATGTATTACTTTACCAACAACTTTCTCAATATGAATAGCCAGGGCTTTGGCATAAATTTTAATTTTGGTTGGCAATTAGCAACATTTGATGGATCTTTCCATTTTTGGATTTTGGGGATGAGAGAGATCAACACCGTATTTATGTCAAGATGGAAGTGTCCTTTTACAATATCGGATCTAACTGATTCCAGACTTAGTGGTCCAAGCATGGTCCCAAAAATTCAAAGTAAATTCAGGAGGAATTCTTTTAATGACTGGAGCTTTCCCTCTCCATCTCCAAGAGTGCAGATTTCAATTCTGCTAAAGTAAGTGGCTCATCCAATAAACATTTCATTTAGTTCATTTAAATATTGGGAGCAGGCAGCGGTGTCTAATCTATGAGAGGTGCTATATAAGTCAAAGATCAGACAGTCTAATTAATTGCAGCGGGTCGAAGGTCAACCCTTTGGTGGGGAAGGAAATTAGTTGTACTGATGATGATTTAGTTTCAGCTTGTCTAAGCTGTATTGCCAGTAAACAACTTGGTCTGCTACCTTGCAAATAATATTGTTGTTTTACTCTTTGCATAATGAATTCATCTCTGTCTCATGAGGTCATTCAGTTCTAGTCTCTGCATTGAGCTCTGTCTCTTTCTCTGTTGAGAAGCTGTCTTTCAGAGAGTTCTCTAACATATGGCAAACTTTTCTGGTCTTTTTGATTTGCATGCAAGGGTTAATCAAAATAAAACAGGAAAATGCATTCTGACTTTATATAAGTAGAAGTGTTCTAACAGATATGCAAATATGCACATTTTTGACAAAGTAGTAGCTGATTTGAATATGTTAATTACATAATAAATGTAAATAAGTCATAATGATTTTTTTTGTGTCCATATTGAATTTATAAAATTTATTTCTGATAGGATGAGAGGATTTTTTTTTTCATAAATTCCAAAATAGGAAGGCACTGTGGACTGTGGACTTAGATCTGTATGTGGTTGCATGTGTGTGTTCTGACCTCACCATACCCTTTCCTTCTTCATCTATAGGACCATGAACGAGTCCACCAGCCAGGCCCGTCGCCCAGCTCCCAGAAACCCAGAGTCTTCAACTGCTCCTCTTGTGTCAAGGCCTTCGCCAAGCGCAGCCAGCTGGAGAGACACAACCGAACACACACAGGTAATGGGTTTATATAACGGGCTTGCATAGTGGATGTCAAAATAAAAATCACCGGTCTGCGATTCATAAGTGTGTGTGTAATGAAATGTGTAATGAAGCTGTAGGGAATGTTGGCTACTCATTTATGAAACTTGTAATACGTCTGTGATGAATGTGCTATGTTAACTCCATATGAGAGAACAGTTTATACTGTTGCTGTTGCTGTAGTCTTATTGAGGTCAGAAGTTGTGAATATCAGGTGAAAATTGAACTTATTATGCTGGCCAACAGCCAGTATAATAATAACTAATTAATACATGTAAAGCCTGCATTTAGTCAAATTAATACATCCAAAACAAAGAAGTGTCACGTTTTCTTCTATTTTCTTTACACATAGTTATCGATGCTAAAAACAGGTGAAATAAGTCTAAACCCAGAAAAGGAATCTTGGAAAAACGGCACATGGGGAAAAAATAAAATGGAAATTGGGAAAATAGGACACACCCAATGATATTCAACAGCTATCATCTTTGCCAGTCATGTACTCACCCACTAAATCATACAGACACAGCTAATAAGCAGCTGTGGTGTATTTTTCAGTGTCTGATCTCTTTCTGAGATCTTGAGTACCAGACATGATTATTAGCCCACGATGTGCAAAAAGAAGCAGTTGCAATGGCATATTACCATTTGAATGAATCCATCATCTGAGTGCTTATCTGAGTGTGACTAAACCATCTCTGTGCCACTTTGAAAAGGTAACCAAAGAACTGCATTTGATTTGGCCTTGTCCCTAGGATCATACATCTGTAACACATAATACAAATGTGTTTTTGTCAGATTTAGGCTGAGTTCGCTTTTGGTCCCTCATGACTTGAAATATTACTTATAGGTTTTGCCAGTGATCTAGTGGGTAAACTATGACCACCATCAGCAATCATTCTAATTCAAACCAAAATATTCAAAAAATAATGTTTTCAAAAAGGCATTAATTCACGCTTTTCTTAAAACATTTTCTCTAAATAATATAGATATAGAGACCTGGCCAAGACAGGAGCATCAACAATAACAATCACAACCGAACAAGTAAAACAGAGCAGATAAAATACATACAACTACAATACATGATAAACAATGAAAGGGAGAGCACACACTTACCGTAAAGTGACTTGAAGGTTTTTAAAGTCCTGAGGAGAAGGTAGTGTGTCTAGTTTAATTAGGCCTTGTAGATCGTTCCATGCCCAGGGTGCATAATAAACAAAGGCAGTTTTCCCCAGATCTGTGAAAACCCTGGGAACATTAAAAAGCTGAGAATCAAAGGATTCTAGTCACACTTGCAATAACAAGAAGAACAACGCATTGCAGCACATGGTCGGTTTTAAAAAGAAAATGTCCTCAGTACTGGAAGTGTAACTGGAATCCTCTGATTCTGTTTTCCTGCCCTTCCCATGCACCTTGCTAGTGGGTGAAGTTGTGCCAGAACACTAACTCATTAAAAAGCAGCAAACCAGTGGAGTATAATATGTCACAGAGATGTAAGGAAGCTTACCAAGGATAGCTTTATAGATAAAATCAGAATCAGAAACTTTTATTCGCCAAGGGATTTCTCTTGGTGCAGGTGTCAAAATAAAAACTTATAAGAAATCAAAATATGTGCAGAATATGAGCAATATGTTATGTACAGATAAGTGCAATGGGCAATGTTAAGTACATTTACATTATATGATCAGTGATATGTGTGGTTAAAGTGCAAAAAAAAGCATACTATATACTGTATATGAAGGTTCCTAAGTAAATTGAGTAATTCATGAAAGTGATGAGTGAGTGATATAACTTACATCAGTTTGATACTACTTAAATTTATGTACACTATGGATTTAGGCAGTAAATGGCAGTTATGTGAGGCTAAAAAGCTAGGTAGACTATTCAGCAAACACAAAAGGTGAGTTTACCCAGCACTACATCCCTGTGTGTGTGGAGTGACAGGGCCTGGCAAGGGAACGTGACTATAGTTGCTGTGTAGCAAACTTTGTGACTTGGAGGGCGAGCTAGCCTAGGATGCTTTCCTACACCACGAGAGACTGTGTTAGTGTGAACAGTAGTGATTTAGGTGACACAGCCTTAAACTAGTAGTTTGTAAAATCCCAGTGCAGGGTGGAGCCTCCATGTTTAGTGGTGACTGTGGAAAAGAGTTGTGTCTGTTTTTTTCCTGTTAGAAGAGACCCAGCGTGCCCTCTCTGGCTTGAGAGAGAGAGAGATGTTTCATAAGAGGAACCATTATCATGATTAGATGTAACTGCTGCTGTTTATAGGTCTCCACTGTCTCCCTTTTTTTTTTGCTTTGATGTGTGTATGTGTCTCCACAGTACACAGCTAAATATGGCAAGCATATTATAAATGAAGCTGCTGCTGAGCAGGTCAGAACCCCCCCAGTCTTATACCCCTGTCACACACACAACCCACAAATATTACAGATGCATCCATCCTGTGTAGGAGGCAGTTCACACCAAGTCTTTTACATGGAAACATCCTACTGGGTGTCACCTTATGACATCATCAAAAGCAAATGGCTTTCCATTCTGTGTTCAGTGTGAGCCATGGTGGGTGCTAAAATGATTTTAAGATACTGAGATGGCGGTGTACTGGTATTTGCTCAGTAGGATGGATGAAAGAGAAAAAAAAAGTCAATTTTTGACTTCATATCAAATTTAAGGACCAACACAACTGGTTATGTCATATAAATGTGCCTTTATTTTCATGTCTTGTCTCTCTTTGTCTCTATACTAATTATCATATATCCAGTTTGTTGAAAAAATACATGCTTCTACACTGCATTTTATTATATTGTGTGCCACCGGGTTGGATTGGGCGGGAAATCTGCAGGATTGCTTTAAATTTAAATTTTACATTTTACATTTTTAAATGACAAAAAAAAAAAAACACTGCGGGTTGTGTGTTTTGTTGCAGGCGAGCGACCTTTCAAGTGTGTGCAGTGCGACAAGGCCTTCAACCAGAAGAGCGCTCTGCACAGGTCCATATGGTCAAACACACCGGAAAGAAGCCCTTCAAATGTGAGGTGTGCAGCATCAGATTCACACAGAAGAGCAACATGAAACACCACATGAAGAGATCCCACGGCTACGGTGAGTAGCAGATTGCCCTTACATTGGATCCACAGGCGCACACACACACACACACACACACACACACACACGCACGCACGCACTAAGGTGTACCTGCACCCATGTGTTTGTGCACTTGAGCATAGTCACTACACTAATCCTCTCTCTCTCTCCCTCTGTTTCTCTGCCTCTCTTTCTCTTTCTCAATTTAGTTCAGTTTCACTCGGGAACAAAATTGCCATATCATCCAGATAGATAAACATTTTTCAGTGGAGTCCTTTTTCCCACCTTTTACTAGTGTGTGTGTTTATGTGAGTCTCTCTCTCTCTCTCTCTCTCTCTCTCTCTCTCTCTCTCTCTCTCTCTCTCTCCAGATAAATCCATATTTCCTATACAGTGTTGACTAAACATTTTGCAAGGCACAGCACATCTCTGATTAAACAGTGACCTTGGGCTAGGCAGTATCAGCCTTCCCCAGCAGAGCTTCCACAAGCTCTCATACTCAACTTTTGAGTGTGTAGCTCTCCACTTGATAAGGCTTCTCATTGTATATTGAGAATGAACCCGACGATGCGGATGCTGTCACCCACACACTCGCCACACACATGCACACACACACGCATCATTATACAAGCTTGACAAGCCCTGTTGAGTGGAGCAGGAAAACGGTGGTGACCAGTCGATTGGCTTTGTTTCACTTGAAGTTCGTAAAAGCTCCTCTTTGATATCTCCTGTTGCACAACCTGAATGTTTAAACACTGCCTCAGTTGAGGTCTGGGCTATGGCTCTCCTTTGGTTAACCTTGGGGCAAGGTGTTGCCAACACACACACACACACACACACACACACACACACACACACACACTCCTTTCTACTCATTCCATTCAAACATCCCCCTTTGAACTTGGCAGGTGCTTGAGCAGGAGAGTGATGCTGACAGGTCCGTTCTACTTAATTCACTTTTGAAGACGAGCTCTAAAGCTTCCACTCAGGTCCCCCACTGGGCCGGCCGGTTTTAAACATTTAGTCCATACCTGGAAGCTTGACCAGCGCACACTCCCTTCACTTTCTCACCTTCAGTGTGTTTGATTTGGTCCAAATCAGAGGTAAAATGGTTACTTTGCTGTGGTTTTTCAGAAAACAAAAAGAGAAAACAAAATTTGCCAATAATGCTACAAAATAGCTTTCCATTTCTTCCTGTGTTTGTTGTCCGTTGTGCTCTGGTTTTGAGCCGCTGCAGGCTTCACCTGGAGCTTACCTGAGGCCGGTTGGACTTGGGAGGAAGTTTTAGTGCATGAAGACGAGCAGTTGTTTTGCACATCCTGTTTGACACCTTCTCACCTCTCCAAATAAACTGAAATGAGAGGAGTAAATACTCCGGAGATTGTTTTAACCACTCCAAACAAGCCATTAGTGAAAGTTACCTTGAGACACACAATAGCAATGACTTCCGGTCCCCAGAGTTGTAGAGAATTTGCTAATGGGCTCCAGAGTTTGTCCATTGAGAGACTAACAAGTAATTAGCTTTAGACACTCGCTGTTTTTTTTTTTTTACTTTATATTTTCATGTCTCAGTTTACAGCCTGAAGCATTCGCTGATGGTGTTTCCTTTGCATGCTACTCTGTGACTCTAGCAGGGTGGTTACTGATGGCTTTTAACAATCTGCTTTTTAATGCTTTGTCCAATTAGAACATAGTGCTAAGAAAAAAAGGAAATATTATCACCACAGATATGACCGCGTGGCATAAAAAAAATCCAACTTCATATTTCATTTAAATTTCCTTTCCTTATCAGCAAAAGTACATAACTCCTTCAGCCTAACCTAAGGCCTTCAATAAATTGTTTCAGTCCACTGGTGAATTCAGAATGTAAATGATCCACAAAGCAGCACTTTATTTCATTAAAATATAAACTTTTAGAATTGGTTCACACACTCGCTACCCGACTCCACAGTGTTTTTTAGTGTAAGAAGATTGTGGAAATAACAGGCCCATTCTACAAATTTAGATTTGAAATGCAAGATTCTCAATGTATTGAATCTATTCCGAATTGAAAAGTGGCTTGGCTATTTTGACTGTGTCAAAAGGTCCAGTGGAGGATTATCTGGGTTCTCAAACATGCTCATTTATCTAACACTAGCCAATTTTGCTTTGTTACCTCTTGGTCCATAAAAAATGATGGTCCTGCTCTTTTCTTCAACATTAAATTACAGTATGAGAAAGTCCAAGTGTATTTTTGACAGTATTTTGGGTAACTTTATATCAACAGGCCCATAGTCAAACAATACCATGAGATTGGGAAATGCGATTTTCATTGAATTGTAGTTTAAGAGCTGCCAAGCAACCATCACTTAAATTAAGATTCAAGCAGAATCTCCACTTGGTGGCAGCTCAACATTATCAATAATGCTATTTGAGAATTATCTTAAGTTGACAGCTGACTGCTGCCGCAGCAACAGACTAGCAGGCAAGGCTGCATGATGACTACGGGAATCAATAAGATGTCTGCTGAGGCTGCTATTGGAGTTCTGTTTCTCTCTGGCAGAGCATTTATAGTTTTAACAGCCCTGTCTTTGTATGAAGTAATGAACTGTCATCCGACATTGGACTACCTGATAATGAGTAGCTGTCACCCTTGACCCCTGTCAGAATTACTACTTGAACATTGTTACGCAGAACGCAGAAAGAAATGTCAGGAATCACAGTAGTTGTGTGTTAGATACATGACTTCTTGAACTAAGCTTTTAAAAATACAGCAAATGAGTGACATCAGTACAGATACCAGGAACAGCTCGTGTTGATCGTCAGCTGTCTACAACTGTACATGATTGTAGACGTGTTCATAAAGTAAATATGAAAATGAAACTTTGAGATTTTTTTCTCGTTTTCAGTGTTTCCTTGGCTGAATTCACTGAAGGCATTTAGGCCAAGATCTGCTATATGTTTTTCCAAATGTGATTACACAGGTCATGACATGAAATAGACTTGTCATATATTAAACAGCAGAGGGAGAAAGGGAAACTGCTTTTTGTCAACTGTCACATTAGATATGCTGCTAAACTAATCTTAGTGTGTCTGCTTGTTTGTTCCACCTGATGCTGCATTTCCAGTGTTAACCAGACAACGTCAAAATTGTGCCAACCTCATTTGCATGACAGGTTTTGGCAAATCGGGTACAGAATTGGAGACAGCTGCTCATGCTATTCTTGTACTTTTCTTAGTAGATCCAGTCCACAAAGGCTTATTTATTATTGCCTCAGGAGTATATCACTGTATTCCTATCATGCAAACCCCTTCTCCTCACTCATCCCCTACATGTCTCTCTCCTTCCAGGTCAGATCCAGGAAGTCACACTGAGCCAAGACGAAGCAGGTCCCCAGGTCGAGGTAACGTCTGAACTTGACCTGGAAGTGGTTCACGAGTCGTCTGGAGACTGGCACAATGTCTTCCCCTAACCACAAACACCAAGAGTCAGTATCACTCCCCACTCTCCCTCTATCCCCTCTACCCAGGATAAATTCTGTACAGCACCTCGTTAAAAAAAAAGCACTGTATGATGATAATACGCTAAGCACTGATTGATTTTTACCACTAGGCAGGAGTAGTAAAAGTTTATACGGCTTTGCCAAACTTATTCCCTCTCTCAAAGAGTTATTTGGCTAAAAATGACATAAGGCTTTCCCTGAACCTTCTAGATTTGCCCCGTTGTATATTCAGGGTTTTTACTCTGTAGTAGCAGTGGCCTGCCTCCGCAATTTTTCCAGATTAGCAGTGAGGCCAGCGGAGTCTGGTTCCCCATCATTGGCCTAATGGCTGTTATCTGCTCTCAGTTACTGTCTGATTCTCATCAATATGATTACCTCCGGAGAGGTTTGGCTCAATAAACACAGGCATCCCAGAGAATTCACCGCCAATCAGGAGTAGCAGGTCTCTCTAATGCTGGCCCTGTTGAAGAGATAGGAGACGATACTCTGCCAAAGCCTCCCGAGAGACGTGTGTCTTGTCTCTCCATACTGGTCCCCTCGCAGTAACATGGGAGCTGGAACGGACCTTTATTGCCAATCAGGCTTTGTAAGCAGCAGTGTAAGCAGACATATGGAAAGCTTTTTTTTGCTGGTTTACCAGAAAGTTGTTGTTTTTTTTTAAAGTCCTTTTTTTTTTAACGTATTTATACTGTACATTTTTCATTTAAAAAATTATCTGAAGTGAAATGTACTTTACGATGTCTTACATTTTGTTTTAATTAGAGGAAAGGGCCTTGAGTGGTGTTGAGGTCTTGAGGCTATTAAGTATCCATCTGTTCCACTGAAGTCTGCCTGCGATGAAAGGCAGTGAGCTGTGATGACACTGTTTGATGCTGTGCGAAGGTTAGACTCAACACGTCAACATTGTGTTGTCTGTTGTCATATCATTTACACTTGTTTGCATTTTTTTTACTGTACTGCATTTTGTAAATAGTGTAGATAGATGCGTATATTTTCTGATTAACTACCATGACATGGTTTAGTTGTGAATATGGAATTGTAGCATAATGTTCCTTTTTGTTATGAAGCTACGCCAATGTACAGACAATAAGCTGATTTTTTTTGTTTTGTTTTGTTTTTTGCAGCTGGGGGATTGTATTTTGTATTGTTCATAAGTATTTAAGAAAATAAAAACTGTTGTTTTTCTACTAATTTCAATTTAATTTGTTTGCACATTTTCTGTCTGGTTATGTATTGAGATGGGATTTGGCAAGTAATCAGAATCAATAGTTCACATTTTCAGTACCATTTCCAGACTTCGTCCCATTTTAATAAACACATCACATGAAGATGCAACTAGTGGGTAAAAGCAATTACATTTTAGCCAGAACGGTTCTCTATCTGCCTTGGACAATCATGAATAGCTTGCAAAGCTTTGCATGAATATTGATTACCAACTACTCATGAATTATCTTGTTATGGAAGATACTATGTCATGTTGCCTCATGTGATGCCATGACCCAAAACAACCATCATTTCCATTTTCTGATACATGCGGTTGGTCAAACCATCAAAAACACAAGACACTACACTTGGTTTTTTTTATCATTTTTAATTGATTTATTATTATTTTTTTGATTTATTTCAAGTTAAGTGGCTGGTCATGTTTATTACAGGTACAATAATGAGGGTCTTTACATTCATTCACAGGACCCATACAAAAAATACACACACACTCAGGTACACAACTCTCACAAGGCTCAGGCACACACACACACAGTAGGAGGGATGCATTGAACAGATCACACATGCCTGCTTTTTAACACAAGCAACCATTTGGAAAATGGAAGTTTTGAACAGCACAAGTGGTAGTGCTAAGCTATTCCTTGACCAACTCCTCTTCAGAAACCTTGCCACCACATTCTCTAGAACCATCTTCTAATGTGCTTACGTCCATTACAGAGTTAGTTATAGAGCACCTTTTTGAAATTGTGTTTGTGTTTTGAATATCCACATAAAGAAAACACGGCACTTTGGTTTTGGTAGTCAGAAAAAATGGCACTTGTTGAGCCAGCTGTTTCAAATTTGAGTTTTGTGTGCTTTGCATCTGCAGATATCTATAAAGCGAGAAACATCTAAGACGGAGAATAGAGACCTAGACTACACTAAACCATAGGGGAAGGGTCTGGCATCATGCTGGAAGCACCATTGTTGCCATGGCAGCACCAACATAACACTTCAGATTCAGAGCAGTCTGACTGCTTCTTAAGGTGGAAAACAGTGCACTACAGAAGAATTAAGTTATGTGTACGGATGGGAGAGCTCCCATTTCCTTATTCACTACATAATTAGTGAGTGTACGCCATTATCTCATGGACTGAAAAAGAACTGAAACATTAGAAGTGGCAAATTTATCTTGTTTATTGCAATTCAGTGACTACTGCAAAAAATATAAATTTAGAAGATTAATAAGTTCAATTTATACCACAAAAGTTCACAGCCAGCCTTAGGCCCTAATGACAACATAGCTCAACATCACATTCATGACTGGACACTTATCTACAACTAAGACACAAGGAGGATGAAAAGGTGAATGAAAATAAACACATTACGACCAAAATGGCCCTCACAACACGTAAAATGAGTTAAATCCATTAAAAACAATAGTCAAACATAGGTTCATATAGGGATTTACAAAAATGGAAGCAAGGTTTGAGGAAATGACAAAGACAAAGTACAACAGGACAGAAAACCGTTCTTAACTAAAACAGAAACGTAACCTGGTCTTTTCACCCAAGCAACAAGCGGCATTGACGGTCGAGTCAGTCGGACTCGCACCGGCCGTAACGTTCAGACGCTCCAGGTCGCTCTGCCTCAGTTCAGCCACCTTGGTTAGAGAAAACGACGGACAACACCGACAGAAACTCAAGCACAGGTAGAGAGCCAACAGCAGGGGTCAGGGGTCATTCAGGCTGCACATGTGAGCGGCTTCAGGATCAATTTCAGCAAACGGTTCACACCGATGATGATGACTGCACAGACTCGGAGACGCAGCACAACGCATGGCGGCGGGGAAGACGGGGGGGCAACAGATTGTGTCGCTATCTACCAGCCAAAAGGGGAGTTGGGGCGGGGGGGGGGGGGGGGGGGGGGGGGGGGGGGGTTGGGGGTCACTGGGGGTTTTTAGCGTACATTAGAATGTTATCAGAGATGCAGGGAGAGGTGAGTTTTGGGGTGGGGGGAAAAAAAAACAAGATTTTCTCATTTTCTTCCTCTTTTTCCCACTTTAGTCCCTTGTTCTTGAACATCTGCCCTTGTGCTGTTGGAAGGGGTTGTAGAGAGGGACTTCAGCGTTTTGCTGGAGAAGCACTTCTGCTTCCCTGTGTAACAAATGAGAAATGTCTGATGAATACATGGAAATGGCATTACATCAGGTCATGTTCAGCATTAAAGGACTAGACAGATGTTTTAGGAGTTTGGCTCATTGGTCATTTTACCTATTATGTGACGAGGATTGGCAACAAAATCATCTCTGGTCTCATATAGCTCTGTCTGATGTGCATGCTAATGCTTTAGCATACAGTATGTTCAGTAATAGGTGATTAACATTATAAAGTATAAAGATAAACCTTTTAATCCAAAGTTGGTTTTATTCTGTTTTTGCCCTGTAGATTCAGAACTTCTGAAAACAAGCTCTCAATCTTCATCAGTAGTGAAGTCCATTATGAATCAACAGTGCAAAAAACTGTAGCTTTTTGTCAAATTTGACCAATCCCCTAAACAAGCCTGGCAGCTTTGGACGCAAGTCATTAAAATGACTCACTTTCAACATAATGTTAATCACCTACAATTACTGAACATACTGTATTCTAAAGCGTTAGCATGAGCACTGCACAGAACTATCTACCAGAGACACCGGAGATGATTTTGGTGCCAATCCTCTCATCAGATATTGGATAAGGAGACCAATGGGCCAAACTCCTAAAAAGTTGGACGAGTCCTTTAACAAGCAGGTTAGTACGCTTGTGGCCAATTTACAAGCCTGTAATGTATTGTTGATGCTGCACATTGGAGCCCATGATTTTCCAAGCAGGTTTTGCATCTTTTTAGCAATCTACAAGAAGCCTACATGTAAAAGTTAGGTCCTTTATATGTCCTCGAAGTAGCCAAAAGAGAAAATGGAATTGGACAGGAGATTGGATTGCAGTTTATTCACAGACTACAGGCAATTACATATTGTTTCACAGGCCCTGCGAATGTGTTTTCATTGTGAATTTAAGGCCGGCAGAGTCAGAACCTGGTTCCTGTTGGTTGTTTTGTCCCAAAGCTACAGATTAGACGACAAAGCTGTTTCCAAGAATAGATCGTGCTATTCCTTCACGCTCTCTCTCATTCAGATCAAAAAGTAGGATTTTGAAAAGCACAAAGATTATACAAATGAGACAAATCTTTGTGAAAAATGATTGAAAAGATAATCCATATTGTGTGAAGCCTTTGACTGCCTCATAAAGGAAGGCTGGGGAAAGAGCCTTTGTTCTAAGCCATTCTTACAGCCAACTGAGATGAAATTCATTATCTGTCATAAAAGAGAAAAAGTTAATTAATGTACGGCAACAGTTCTTAAATTCAAATTTGAAATGGAAGGCGCAAAACTGATGGAAACAAAGAGTGAAATACATAAAAAAGACTTCACTGAGGCTCATTTCCATTTGGACTGTGATGCATGATTATGTGTGGAAGAATAGGAAGTGATGGGGTGATGGCTCTAACTCAACCATAATCAGCCGTATCAGAAAGATTTAAAATAAGTGGCCCAGAAGTTTGTCATCTCTAGAGCTGTTCACTCTCCTGGCTTAGTGTCAACAATTCAGCCACCATAGCTGAGGATGCAGCCCCAGGGAAATTTTGATTTCTCTCCACCTAATTCCTAAACCAACTAATCTAAGGCACTGGCTGCCTAATTAAAACCTGACAGGGGGAACTGGCAGCGCATGACGGACACCACTCCTTTCTATGACGTATGAGAACAAATCAACAAACAAGAAGCTTCCCTGTAAATTGTAGTCAAATACTGGCACAGAGAGAGAGACCACATTAATATTATGAACTGCTTGTGACAGAGAGAGGTGCAGTATGCTGAAGCAGTGGTGAATATGGCAGCCTGAAACAAGTGATAGCAGAACTGCTGAGCTGAAGAGTTGGGTAAATGTCACAGTGCAGTCGTGACCGATTCAATGGCCTGAAACCTCCAGGGAGGCACTCTGAATGTCTTAGCCCACCTACTTATACCATGAGCCTGGAATTATGTGTTCCCATCTGGCTTCAGAGTGTGAAAGTGATTGAGTATTGAGTGTTTACACATGACAGCGAGCACATGTATTAGGGGAGGTGATTAACCACCAACATGTTAGAGGTACTTGAGTGCAGAAATAAATTTATTTAAAAAAATCTGTTTTGTGAATAACTCATTTTTGACCAAAACGTGAGATACACCCGTATAATTCCAAGGTCTGAATCTCTCTTTCTCTCTCTCTCTATCACATAAACACATGTGAACACACACACACCACTGTTTTGCCCACTCCCTTATTTGCACTTCATGAGAGGTATGTATGAGTAAACATACTGTATATCTCTTTTCCATGCATATCAACGTTGTAAATTTTATATCTAACCCCCAACAACACAAGTTCAAATTTCTCCTGGTGAATGAAGGCCATTCTGATCTCAATACAGTATTTTAGGGATCCCACCGTTATCAGGTATATCCAGTGATGCAGTGGTAAATATAAAGGTGGATAAACTATGACATCTGGTAATCATCATAAGCTAAACAACCAAACAACAACAACAAAAATTGATTACAAGTTCAGAAAAGGATTAATCTATGCTTTTGCTTCCTTAAAAGACTGTATCCTCACATAACTTGAATCAATGTGATACTACTTTCTATGATATATACTACATTATAAAAGCCTAAAAAGGTGGGTAAACTCTATTTCTGTACATGAAGACGTAGGTGAATTTAGTTTATGTGAGTTTACCCTCCACTACACCCATTGGTATTTAAGTTGGCATAAAAGAAGCGCATGATTAATGCAGGACGTCCTGCCAGGAATTGAGGCAACCCATAGACCACAGAAGCATGATGAACATTTTCTGCCCGAATAAGAAATAAGGGATTCATGTTCCATCACATCGTCGGACTAATGGGAAAATGAAGTGAGGTGTAAAATGACTGCCTCAAACTGCGTCCGACGCAACACTAAAGATCTTTGGATTTAACATGGATTTCTTCATTTGTTAAGGTGGGTGTGGGCCAGTTTTTAAGCCATGTTGTGTAGATAATGTCAGCAGCTAATGTGGTCAATTACCATCACTGTCTTTTTGTAAACACATCTGATTTGCACACTAGCTAACATATCGCTAGCATTAGTAGCTGTGATGTTAAAATTAACATCAGTTGCTTTTTCAAATTATCCTGCTGGCTTTAGCTAGCTAACAGTTAGTTCAGGTCAACTGAGCTGACTCTTCTCAAGCTACAACTCAGAGTGTATTTGCAGCAGAGTCTAAGGCTAAAGACAGTTTACTGCGTCACAGTAACCTACATTTGGAAATAAATTTACATAATCGGACCATTCATTTTAACTTATAACATTAATGAAGACATTATTGCACACAGCCAATTCTCCACTGGACCTTCATGACGGCACCAACATGTTTGACAAGAGATTGGTGACATCACTGCAAAGCCTCTATAAGATAACAACCCCTCGCAGGGTTGTGCATATGTGCTGCCATTCTATCCCCGTAAAGCAATTACAGTATGTTAGGCATTTGATGGATCTATATCAGAACTGGATCTACTACCTTCAGTGTTATATCTGCACTATTAATGCATAAAGCTTAGCATGCAGTTGGTGTAATGTAATCAGTCTTCTCTCTAGAAGCCTGTGATTATTCTGCCGCTGGTGCAATGATAATAGGATTAGGCTGTCTTCTAAGCATATCAATGTTGGAGTGAGTTAAACTGAAGTATGCCCTGCTTCACATATCAGTTACTCACTCTGCATGTGATATCATCACTGGGGCAGGAAAACAGGAGTAAGAAGAGAGATTAGACAAATATTCCATTTTCTATTCAAATTGACTTTCAGGCAAGAGGAAGCAGTGTAGATTACAGAGAGCAAGCGGAGACAAAGTAGAGAGGGAGGACTAGGAAATAACTTGGAAAGTGTCTGTTAGGTATTTCTGCAGTTTTTACCATTTTGAAGATCTTGGTCAGGGTGCCTTTGCCGTCCCCTGCACTGGCCTTCTTGCCTTTAGCGGACTGTGACTTCTGGTCGCCCTGGCAGAGAGGGAGAAGAGGATCAGGTCAGCGCATAAAAGGAGTGATGGAGATGTTTGGAACAGGATTAAGATGAGGTCGGCTTTTCCACAGAGAGGGTCAGGTTCATTTTCAATTCAATGGGGGATGAAAAATAAGAGAAAGAAGAGAGTGAAGGGAGTGTGGAATATAATGATATGACATCCCCCCTCAGAGTGTGCTTGGCACTGATGGATCAAATCTGCTCTCTACAAACCGAAATACTGGAGCAAAAATCCATCTCATTCATCGTCACAGGACTTCTTCTTAAATGGCTCTAATTTCATTCTACATTTTCCATACAATTATAGGCTATCTCATCTCTAGCTGGGCTTCCATCTACTTCCAAGTATTTTTATGGAAATTATGTTGTATGGAATTAGAGAAGCTGAATGAAAATGGCACATTTTGAGAACATGTTGTCAGTTTTGCCAAAAAGTTTTTATGCTCCCTTGACAATTATTTGTTGATAAAGAAATTATACGATAAATAGTTATTTTGTTGAAACGGCTGAAAAGTAGCTTTGGATTTCTGAATTGTTGACTAAAATATCTGTTCACCATGACCTATACATGTTGTTTCTAACATGTATAAGTCTCTATCATGGTTATATGACTGTTAGCTACATTTATTTGTTTTCATTTTCAGATAGCATGAAATATAGTGAACATTAGCTGCCACTAAAGAACAATAGCAACTTGCCCAATACTAACTGAAATACTCCTGAACGACTTTGGACAGTTGGATGGAAACAGCTTGTGTGAAAATGAATTACAGGAATTGTAGAAGGGTGAATGTTATTTCATGATCCGTTCCCTTAGAAAAGGACTCAGGAAAGATACTGTCCCAGGAGAGACATCTGAGCCATTTTCTCTTTTACCCCCAACCACCCACACACCCTTCTGCTGCTTCATGACTCACAACACACACACACACAATGAGAAGGCCCTAAATTTAGTGCTGGTAACGCTGCCAGATGAAGCTGCAGGCAACTAAATATAGAAGGTGATAATGAATAATAATGTACTTCAGGGTATTCACTTCAGCCAGTGATATTTATGAAACAAAATGAAGAACAAAATGATGACGGTGTCATCAGAATATTGAATAAGTGCACACGCTATGGATAACTCAAGCTGCAAAGCTACAAAATGGGAATGTAATATTTGAAGATGGGCTGAAATTGAAGGGAAATGACGGCGTTATCGTTGATGTATGTGCGGATTACAAAGCCTAAAGCGCTGGATGGAGACTAAATGGAGATCGAAGGTGAGCTATTCATCCCAAGTCACAGGCGTCATGCTCTAGAGCTGTTTGAGGGGGCGCCAGTGGCCTCATTTTAGCATTTCCTTCTCAGGTGAAGCCTTATGGTACTGGACTTGCCCCCTCAGTGTCACTGGGCATGGCACCCTCTGTGTTTTCGCGCTTTTCGAACCACCTACCAGGCCTATCTTGGCTGCTAGTCCTCTCCACTGGACATGCAAAGAGACAAGAGACAAGGAGAGGAGGTAAAAGGACAGGGGGGTGGGGGGCAGATAGAAATGTGGGTCTTACTCAGAGCAAAGGCAAGATGGGGAGGAGAGGAGGCAGGTGGGAGGGTCCGTCCGGGGGTGTAGGAACAGGTGCAGGGAGAGCGAGGTGAATGGGGGGCAAAGAGGAGCAAGGCAGGCGATCACATCGGAAAGAGCACAAGTTCAGTGACATTCAGCACAATATAGCAACAAAGCCAAGACATGCAGTATGTGACACAGAAAAAGAGCAAAACATCTTAAACTATTTTGTTCCTGTAGAATTAAATATATTCAACTTTGCTTTCAGGAAGGCTTCTAATACAGTATATTGGATTGCCGATGTATGGGGCTGATATTGAACTTCTATTAAAAATCATATATCAGCCAGTCAGTGTCATCCACTTCTGATGGAGCTGAGCTGAGAGTTTGAATGATTACATGTTTTTTATAGAATTGATCAATACTACACTGGTTGTCTATGGGAAGCCCTGAACCTGAATTGATCCAACATTGTCATCACATTCCATACAAGTATGCATGTTACTGCTATCCTGAGTTTTAGTTTGAGAGTTTTAGTGTCCCATGATGGTCTAAATGCTGTTTCAGCAGCTTTTCCACCCTGAATAGAATTCTGGGAGAAACAGTGAATACTTTGAATTTCTTTGATTTTTTTGGCATGAAAATGTTCAAATTTTTAGGATTCTCAATATTGACAAAAAAATAAAAAAATATTGGTCTCGGCATCAACCTTCAAAAACCCTTATCTGTCAAACCTTAGTTTCAAGTAATTATCAAAAAGAAATATTAATAAAACCACTTTATAGAATCCATCAGGGTTTCTCCTACAAGGACACAAAGGGCTTTGATTTTTTATTTTATTTTATTTTATTTTTGAACTAGAAAAAAAGCTGCAAGATAAAGTAGACTCACCCTAGACTTGGGAGGGGCAGGAGACACCTGAGAAGGAGTTAATCACAGAAAGTAAGAGAGACGTTTGACAGCGTTAGTGATGGAGCAGCTGAAGAGAGGTGGCAACACAGCAAAGAGACAGACATGGAGGGGACATTGTGGAAGAAAGGGCCACAGAGGTAACACTGCTGTGCTGCAGCACTTTGGAAACTCTGTGTTTAGATACTGCAAGTGCTATAGAAATAAAGTTTGTTATTATTATCACTGTTACTATTACTCACGATCGTCCGGAAGAAATGAACCACAGCGTTCTCCGCTCCACGCTTACGAGGGGAAGCTGCAGAAGCTTTCTGAGGAGCCGGAGAGAGAGCACCTCGGAAAGATCCCTGCAAGGAAGGAGAGGAAAGGAAAGGAAACGAGGGGAAAGGAAAGGAAAGGAAAGGAAAGGAAAGGCAAGGAAAGGAAAGGAAAGGAAAGGAAAGGAAAACAGATGGAGGCAAAAGAGAGGAAAGGAATGGAAATGAAAGGAAGGGAAAGAAAGGGGCGAGAGGAAAGGAAACACAACATATGTTAAATAGATGCCGCATATTTATGCACATTGCAAAAAATCTTTTCATCCTATCCTTAATATGCCATATATCACTCCAGTAGTATCAAGATAATGACACTTGATTCAAGAAAATTCTTCAAAGTTGATTTGTGCTAGAAACGAGTGACATTATCTCACCGCAGTGACAGATTCTTCCCACTTGTTTGAAGAAAAAGGGACTAAATGAGCTGTGAAAGGAATACAGCGAGAGACTGTCCCATTGGTCAACTTACCTGTTAAGAACAAAGACACCAAAACCATCCATGTACCCCTGGCAAATTGTTGGCTACAGTGCTCCATGCTAACACTTTAGCATACACTATGTTGAGTGACAGTAGCCATTAGCATTATCTCAAAAGTGAGAAAAGATTATTTCATTTTAAATGTAGGCTATTAATCTATTAGTCATATAATAAAAATTATTAGCACCTTTTATTACTAAAAGGTCAGTCCTACTTTGGTTAATGCTAGTGGCCGACTATCACTTAGCATAGTGTCTGCTAAAGCCAATGATTTACCAGGGACATATGAATGATTTTGGCGTCCATGTTCTCATCACTTAATGCTGCAACATGCATTCATTATCAGTCTGTGTTCATGCCTAAATCCACTGTTTGCCTGAAATTGGCTTTTCAGTCATGTTGTACCATGTGATGTGGGCGTGGCCAGCAGTGAGTTGGGTTGCGGCTGTCAAGGTGAAGCTAGCGGCCACAGCACCACCTCAGCCTCAGACTAGAGGCCATTTCAAGCTGTACAATACACTTCCCATCTCAAGGAGAGTTACGCATTGTAACTTTAACAGGTAAGTTAACCAACAAGCCAATCTCCCTGAAACGTTGTGTATTGCTGTAGATATGTTTTGCACTACACATACATCCTACCATAGTAGGATGTATGTTTTTTCAGTCCTGAAGCTGGGAAAACATTCAGTGCTGCTGAAAAGTTTCCTCTCCATAGTAAATGGCCTGTTTACTCCCACCCACCCCCGCCAGATAATCACCCAGCCCATTAACAGCAGCCTCACGTCACACACAACACCTACCTTGATAACCTTTCACCAAAACTTGCAAAAAACCTTTGGCTGTGAGTCATTAAAAACCAATTAAAATGGCAGAAATGAACAATTAAAGGTCAATAGCTCTCCCCTGACTTTTAGCCCTGAATAACACTCTGTCCAAAGCTGTCCAATAAAACACAAAAAAGTGAAGTCCTCTATCAACCCCTGCAGCCAGCGCAGGGATGAGAAAGGTTAAAATAAAAATGGAGTATGATTTTTGCTATAGCTAACTCCAGCAAAACTAAAGTGGAATATTTTGTTGTGTGTGCATGTGCGTGTGTGTGTGTGTGTGTGTGTGGGGGGGGGGGGCATGGGAGAAAAAAACCTCATTTCCACCTCCTCAGTAAAAGCGGTCTTTTCAGCTTACGTTATGTTATCCAATCCTTTGTGTGACCCCATTAATGTAACAGGGAAAGTGGAGGGTGGGTGGTGGCTGATTCACCTTTCATTATCTCACATCAAAGAACTTTAAGGTAACCAACAAAGAGGGGGGGGGGGACTTTCACCTCATCCACCTCATCCACCATTTACATGCTGCGGTGCACAGAAAGCGTTGGATTACATGTCACCCTCATTGTCTTTTATGGCTTTCATAAAAATGGAACAACGAACAATTAGGTCAGCTCAGAGAGGAAATACACACAGCTACCACAAAAGAAGAAAAAAATAGTTTCTACCTACAGTAGAGCACGATCCATCCAAATGGATACCTAGATGGACAATCGTAGTTTAGGATTCATGAAACAAAAGGACAAAAACCCAAATATCCAGTAAATTTACAGCATATGAGTGATTTTATCCAAAGTTGAGCACAAATATTTGTCGTTCCATTGTTTATGTCTGCTTATGTCTTTTCCAGCTGTGTGGCTGGCTCAAACAGAGCCAGTGCTTCGTTAGTGAATCCTACCGCCTAATGATGTCCTCCTCTGCTGACACAAAGCTACACAAAGCTGTGTGAGTGTGTGCATTTGTGTGTGTGTGTGTGTTTCTGCATGCCTGTGTGTGTTTTCAGCCTGGGTGCAGCCAGAATTGAAAGCAGAAATGAAAGGGAAAATAAAAAAGGAGGGCGGCCGGCATCGTGTCTCTCTGTTGGAGAAAGCAGAAGAGACGAGGAAGAGCTGGAAGAGGAAATAGAAGCTAAGAGCCTGTAATGCTGTTTTGCTGGTCCAGTGTCAATTTCAGCCCGTCTCCCCTTTGATGTGAATGAGTCGCTCCTGTCCTCTCCATCTCTTCTCTTCTCTTCTTTTTTTCTTCTCTCTCAGTTTTCCCACTGGCTGTGGAAATCCTTGAATATCATGGAATTTTGAGAGGTTGTATTCCAGACAGGGAATATCAGGGAATTTTACCAACAGGAATATAGCATTATGTGCCATTATTAGCTGCTGGGTTTCAGCCCGACTGGAGTTAACTGTCAACCCTGTTCCCCTGTCATGATGATGTATTAAACATCAGTCCATTAATGCAGATTTATGAATGCACCGCAAACTCTCAATGTTTACATGAGCTATGTTTGCATCCAAATGTCAAGCGGATTTTACACAAACATTTGAAATGTCACAAACAATAACATGCAAATTAGGTTTCCATCAGCTGGGTCGAAGCAAACAAAATGTTTTTCTGGACATCAGAAAGAAAAACGGGAAGAGTCTTTCAAGAATTGATTAGTATTGGACAGGTTGTTATTGTTCTGTAGTATCAGCTAATATTGGTCATATTTCACTCTTATATCTGGAGACGAAAACAAAGAAATACAATATACTTACAAATAGGAGAAACAATATACTAAACATTTGATTCAAAAAACAAATCAAAGGATGAATAGAAACACAAATTAAAATGAGCCTGAACCAAGTTAATCTCTAATCAGAACTCTGTTGCACTTTGAAATGAGATGCCAAGACTTTTCTCCCCACTGAGTCTAAATTAATGGATTCACATTCATCCATGTCTCCAGGAAACAAGAGAAGCGAGCGACTATAATGGCAAGCTGTTAGTGGTTGAATCTGAATATAACAATAAACAAGGGTGGACAGACATCTTATAGTCATTTCAGACCGTGCAAAGCCACTTTTCAACTGCTGTGTAATGAGCCTGAAGCTCATCAGGCAACCCTGCCAAGCCTACACTATTACTCATTCGAATGAGTTCCCGGCGCTATTTATCGGGTAAATTCTTTACCGACGAAAAAATGTCCCCTTGAAGCAAAAATAAAAGCTCTTTTGGTGATATTGAGGATGTGTTATCATAATCTGAAATGTTAGAATTCATAAAAGAAACACAGCTTAAATGTTGCTGCTCTGTCCAGGCCAGACAAGGCCTTGTTATCTCAAGACACCAAGTGGAGTGTGTTGGTTTCAGACTCTCACTTCAATGGTGTCCTTTCAGGATAGAAGAGAGCAAGGCAGCAGTCACTGATTTCTGTCTGATGTCTGAATAGAAAGGGATGTGTGTGCATGAGTGTGTGTGAGTGTGTGTGTGTGTGTGTAAAAGACAGAGAGAGAGAGAGAGAGAGAGGGAGAGATAGACAGAGAGAGAGAGAGAGAGAGAGAGAGAGATGGGGTGGTGGGGTGGCAGAGAGAGTCATCAAAAGCTCATTCTCATCTGCCTGAACGTGGACAAATGTTTTGTTTCACACCAAAAATAAAATATCTGTAACACACACACACTCACACTCTCTCTCTCTCTCTCTCTCTCACACACACACACACACACACTGTCATCGCTGAGCTCAGGTTCTCTCTCATGTCTCTGCTGTAATTCATCCATTTCAGATGCACATATCGTATGAGTGGAGAGAATAATGGGGGGAAGTGAGGGAGATCAGGATTCAGGACACAGATGCATTAACCATGTATTCATGTGCTGTAGCTTCTCCAGAGGTGCTGGTTAATGGTCTCTTCTGAGGTCAGAGGTCACAGCCTGGCCAGGAACCCACTTCATTATGAATGGTGCTCAATAATTAATCCTGAACACATGATTAAGACTGAGCAAAGAAAAGATATGGAGAGTGTGGATAAAGATGTTAAAGTAAACACTCACACACTCTCTTTCACCCTCTCTCTCTCTTTGTTAAAGCAGCCAATTGTACATGAAAGCACTTTCCCTCTTCATGTAAAAATGTATTCATGGTATTCAAGCAAATTTGTGGATTTTGTTTTTTCTGTTTATCACTTATAATGAATCTCTAAGTGCTGGTGCAGCAGGACAAGCAACAACTGTGTTGCAGATTAGCATCCGCTCACTTTGTGCATTAAAGTAGTTTGGACCATTGGTCACTTCACCCAATATGTGATGAGAGGATTGGCACCAAAATCATCTCTGTGTTTCTGGTAGTTAGCTCTGTCTGGTGCACATGCTAACGCTTTAGCATGAAGTATGTTCAGTAATTGTAGGAAACTAGGCTTATCACAAGTATGAAGATAAACCTTTTAGTAGCCTAATTCAAAGTTGGTAATGGTTTTTATTCTATGATCTGTAGATTCATAACAAAATCTCAATCTTCATCATGAGTGAAGTCAAATAAAACAAGTTACACCCCAAGTGCATTCTTTTTGCAGAATTTTAGGTCTATTTTACCAATCTCATAAACAGGCCTGACAGATTTAAACTTGAGTTATTAATATTAACTAACCATCCAGCCTTAGAGCTGCTACAAGTTCTCATTTTCTCTCTGTTACTTAACATACTGTATGCTAAAGCGTTAGCATGCACACTGGACAGAGCTATCTACCAGAAACACAGAGATGATTTTGGTGGCAATCCTCTCATCACATTTTGGGCAAGGTGACCAATGGGCCAAACTCCCAAAAAGTCCTTTAACTTTTGTACTGAATTATGTGTTGAGATTTTTTCCTGACTGGTGACCTTAATTTTGAGTGATCTGTTACCTAACTTGCACCACAGAGGGGGAAGAAAGGAATGGAATTATATTCATGTTCAAGTCTTTGGAGTTGTTTGTCGAACAAACAATCTTTCAGGTTACTGAGCCAACATGATCTCACACAAATATATGAAATGAACATGAACTGTGCTGAGCAGAGGCCGCACCGGGCCAATCAATCCAGCTGACAACAACATTGACTGACAGTGGAGAAACCAAAACAAGCAGCTGCAGCTTGCTGTTCACCTCAGGAGGCAATCAAGCTTTGGTGGCTTGTAATTAAGCCACAGATTCCAGAATTCTCTTGGGGACCCGCCTCTCTAGTGGGTCCACTCCCCCAGTGGATATTTTCTTGCAAAATGGTTCATTTAATGCAATTTTCCAGGAATTTTAACTTGCTTTTAAGGTTAAACAAACACCAAAGAAACACTGCATATACGACTATACAGTTGTTAACTTGAATGTTAAAATGATAAAGTTAAAGATCTTATAACAAACCTCTATTATATTTGAATGGAATTATTTTATGTAATTATAATTTGATGGAAGATTTCCATAGTGAAGTCAAACATGCTTACAGTGTTGCACAGTGTCCTGTCTGACAGCTTCTGCATCACTATGGATTTGGGGTTTGGTTGGTCTGGCTGCTCTCTGCTGTCTCCATGGCCCTGACTCCCTCTATCTCTTACTTTCCTTGCTAAAATATTGATAGAATAGACAATACCTTTAAATATTTATATTCATATTTTAGCATTTCCTTGTTTGAAGATGATCATACCCGGGTATCAGTATTTTCTGCCACTTCCTTCAAAACTGGCTCAATTTCCTCTTCCAGCTCTCAAAATACCAACCATTAATATTTATCATACAATAGCAGAGGAGGAGTGTTTTCAGTGAACCACATGGCTCTGACATAATAGTCCTTATCACTGCTGTAAATTAATGCACCAGGTTGACTTGCTTACAAATAGAATGATATTGTGTACAAGTGTACTAGTTAAGAGATGGGCATCACTTTTATATGATGGCATCAACAACAGCTTTAGCAAAACCAGGAATACATTTATTTTAACTTTATTACTCTACATCATCTAATCAGCTCAACATCTGAGGCTGATCCTCCTGCCTCCATGTGGCTGTTAGAAACCAAACCAGCTGTTCAGGCGGCCAAAACGTTGTACAACCACTGGTACTGTTCTGTATTGCTTTTGTCAGAGATTGAAGAAAAAAAAATCAACCTGTACGCTCGTTCTGTTGTCAAATTCGCTCCTGGCATGATGGTAGAACTGATCAAAAAACATGAAAAAACATCAGTTTGTGATAACTGTACTAAAAACATACGTTTAGCGAGTAGCGAATGCCACTATGTAGGTCCTGTTATAGGCCTATAGCTCAAACACAGAAATGAATGCATGAGTAATATTTGCACACTTCATTTCTACATACACAGAGTGGACGGTGCACCTTTCTTTCTTTAATTTGGGACTGATAGATAATGCATAGTCAATTATGCAGTACCGGCCACTCGCGGCTTGTGTTTAAATTGAATCAGAATACATATTAGTAGTCAGAGTGCATCTAAACTCCCACATTCTTTGATTTCACTTCCAGTAAGTAATTAACAATAGAGCAATATTTTCATATGCTCAGGCTGTCTCGATGCCTTTAACAAACAAATCACAGGATGAATATAAACACACAGTTTCGCATCATAAATATGAAATTAAAATGAGCCTGAACCAACTGAATCTCTAATCAGAACTCTGCAGCATTTCGTTGGAGGAATAACCCACATTAAGCAAATGCTCAACGTTGATTGTAGGCCTTTAGACACACTTTGAATGATTCAAATGAGGAGATACCAAGACTTGTCTCCTGGCTAAATGAATCGATTCACATTCAAGGAAACAAGAAAAGTAAGTTACAACAATGACAAAATTGTCGGTGGTCTAATTGTATTTCTTGTGTGATCACAGTATTCTGACCTTCAAGTGAACAAGCTTTGAATAAAAATCCACTGAAAAACTATTTATAATGTAAAACCTTCCCTCTGAGTAGACAATAAAATCCCATTTTCTTTGCTTTTTTCTCTACTCACTATTTCATTTTATGCTTACAAATGAGTCAAGCAAATCATGCAGTAGCTACTTTATGCTGTGTGAGTTGAGCTAAACAATAGCTACACTTTCTGTTGGACCTTCTCTAATAACTCCTTTCGTTTTCCAGCTCCTATGTATTTCTGTGATGGATTGAACATGGCTGGCACAATGCAATAGATTGAATTGTCACATAAAGTGTAAAATCTTCCAGGGGGGGTTTCCATAAAGCAAGAAGTTAAGCCAGGCATATTTCAGTAAATCAGGCTTATTTTCAAGAAATTCAGTTCCACAAAGAAGGTATAAGCCCAAGCCAAGTAACCATGGAAACTGATCCTTCCAGACCAGCCTGGTCCTGGCCAGGATAGTTTTCAGGCTTAGCATGAACATAAGCGAACATATGTATGTAACTTATGAACAGTCAAATCCAAAATAAAAGTTATATTTGTTTTGTTAATCTTTGACAATTTGACATTAGGCTACAGTTGTACCAAGGTTAGGCTAGTCCACTTAAAATGTATTGCATTTCATTTTATAGGCCTACCTGTAATTTCTAGATTAGATCACATATTAATATCAAAGGTGCCTGTTTAAGGATTATTTCAGCACATTTCTGCTGCATTAGACAGTTCACAGTGAAGAGACACTAAAAAATAGCAGGGAAACAGGACTCAATTTTCACATGGGATTTGAATCCAGAGTGCCTCTGTTGCAGAGTTTGTGCACACCGCTGATCTACAATATCCTACTAAATTCTCTCTTTGGCTTTGTTTGTGATGATTGTTTTGCCTTTTTTTTTGGCTATAATATTATGATTCATCATACAACTTGATTAATATCTGCTGCTCTGCTGTATGGTATTGGTATTGTTGTTTTAACCACTTGGGCATAAACTAAGAAACATCATTTGCAACACCACTTGGGGAAAGGACAGGTAGTAACATTATAGACATAAAATCAGAGGGATTGGGCAGACATTGTTGGCCTGTTGTTAGCAGAGCAGTTAAAATGACTCATCATACTCTTACAACAGAAAGGGAACCAAAAGATAGAGAGACATCAAACCAAACATGAATTAAAAATAACAAAGAGAGTGCTGAGGGTGTTGTTAAAGAGTTTTAATCAAGCAATAATCCAAAAGCTTAGAACAGGATCAGGTTAGGAACAGGTCACCGGTCACAACAGGTCACAGGAAATACAAACGGTTACAAGCATCGATTGGAAATTTGAAAGCATTACAAAACAGGGATCAGCATTGATCCACTCCTGGTTCAAACAGACAAACTGTACACACTCTCTGACTGGGTAAAAGACACGTGAACCTGAGGTCAGCTAAACTTAGCTGATGTGAGGGGGAGCCGCCCCCCTCCATCCAAGACACTGGGGTAGAGTACAGTATCATATGAGTTTTGGTTGTGAACACGAGCTGTTCGGCTAAAGCCTGCATCATATCATCTCTCCTGCATTCTATGGCTAATTCTCTCCACCATTCAACAAATTACTATGCAAATTAAGGCCAACAATATTCATTTTTCATTATGGGTTTCAATTCCTGCTTGAATAGCTAATGCGCACGCAAACTTAGTTATCCCTCCAATTAGCACATCATGATCCGTGTAATCTGAAATGATCAAGAAACCTGTTAGTATTCACATGCAGTCGTTTCATGTCCTGAGGCTCCACCATTTAATTATGTCGTTTTTGGTGCCATTTCACAACTGGTGAAATAGATCTGAAATATCTTAACAGCTGTTCAAGGCCCAGACTCTGGCCTGGACTGAAAACAACAAAACAAGGTAGACATAACCCAATAAATAACTCCAATGAATGAATGTGGAAAGTAAGCGATGCTAAGAATAAGGGATCAATGGTTGTGAATGGCTCCAAGCCAGCCAAACATTAAAACAGTTCAGCATTACTCAAATTAACATGCATATTCAAGGGCCGATAAAAAAAATGGTGACACTGTCTTACCACAATCCCCTCTAATACTGCGGTCTATCTTTATAATAAAAAACAAATATGCATGAGGAATGTCTGAGGAAAATCTGCGTATACAGACAGGCTGGGTTGATCAGAAGTTGAGCTAGAAAATATCTGTCTTCATGTTGAATTCTTTCTGGAGAAAATTTGTTCACAGCAGAAAGTGATTACAGATTATTTTCTGCTCGAGGCAACGGAGGTGGGGCAAACCTGTCTGTAATGTACTTGAGATATAACACTCGTCTTTGAAGGCAAACCCTTGGTGAAAACATAAATACATTTTGTACAACATTAACTTTTTTTATAAACAAGTAATCAATGTAGAAAGCAACACACAATTTTCTGGCGTAAAGAATGAGAAAATCAAAGACATACTGCAGCAAATTGGTAACTAGCCTAATGTTAAACGATAGCTTCACAACTTGTTCATTTGACAATATTTTCCCTGAACATTTTAAGAGAAAAAAAATCCACAAAAGCAAAAAAATATCCGATCAGTAGGACAGAGGCTAAAGAAAAGATTCATAGCACATATAAAATAATTTTTATCCTGCATCTTGCATTGAACACCTTTCATGGTTGACATAAGGCTTGGGAAAATGCATATTTTCATACTGTTAAGTGACCGCTTTGCAATTACTCGCCAAAACAGTCAGTCCAGCAGCGCTGACTAGCTCTCTGCAAGTTTGGAAAAGCTGGACAACAAAGCTTAGAATGGAAGAGAACTTTGTCACTACATACTGTAGTTCACTGTACCAAACATTTCCTATAAAACCATAATCAATAATGTTTCTCTGCGCTTTTCAACTGTTAAATGAACAGACGTGATTCATGATGAAACACTTTCACCTGCTGTTTCTGACGGCACTGAGAGAGGCTTTGGGATTTAGCGTTAGCACGTAGCAGTAGTGTTGTCATGATAACCCAAATTTCAATACTACTTCGATACTGTGGTGAAAGATTGAATTCAATATTGAATTTTAGAAACGTTCGACACTTTCACCAAGTGTGTTCTGCAGGCTGAAACTTCGCCTCCAGAGGGCGGAAACATGTGCACTGGAATAGTTAAAGGAAAAAGGAGGATTGGAATAGACAGAGAGTCTGGCTCTTAATAGTGGACTGCAGCAAAATTCAGCGAACATGGTAACAGTATCAAACAGTCCACTGCATCCTGAATTGGATCCCATTCCACCTAAACTGGTTGACAAACTGGTGCCAAGAGCCAAATATGGAACAATTTCACTTAAGAGCCGACAAGGAAGAACACCCAAACTACATTAAAACTCCTGTGCAAAAGCTGCTACACAGCTGGCCCGGTCCATGCGGTTAACACACTGCTTGATGTTTCCGCTGTGGTATCGTAGTAGTATTGAATTTTTAAGACATTAAACTTAGTATTGGTCAAAATTCTGGTCTTGTGACAACACTACACTGCAGAGTAAGAAACAGCAACCCAGGCTCAAATGCCACATTATCACTTTTCTGCAAGAGTAACTCGTTCTCGTACTCTACAGGATGCAGCTTGTTGTGTTTTATATATTCCCCGAACAGGGTCTGATAATATGTTCCTACTCTAAAATATAGAATTATATGATAATATACATTTTATAATTTCTCTTTGATCATATATAGAATAAAGTGATCATGGACCAGTCTTTGGAAGCGACTTCACAGACTGCTGCAATGTGTTCATGCAAAGCCTGCTGTGTACGGTGTACCTGCCTTCTGGTTGACACATCACAGTTGTTAAGAACCTGTTCCAGACAGCGTTATCAAAGAAATGACTCCTAACGCTGCACAGAGAAGCCATACTGCATGAGTTATAACTCTCTACAATGTACCCAATAGCTGTAGGAAGTCCAAATAATGTACCAATAGTAATGTACCATACCAAACAGTATGGGCATAAGTGTCCCCATCAAATCTCCCAGATCACGCTCTTGGGAAGTACCTGAAACACAGCTGTCCTTGACTGCGGTTTGACAAATTTTCAAATAAACACACTAGGAGCAACCAGCATTAGGGGAGGAACAAGTGAACAATCCCACCATTCACTTCTGCCATGATGACTACACCATGTACAACAGATATCATATACATATATATATATTTATCATATTTAACTCAAGAGAATACTGCTTCTGATGTCAGTACCATTCAAATGAAGAAAAACAAAACAAAAATATAATTTTTTATCCTTTGATGACTCAAAGTCACAGCCTCTGTAATACAGAAAACAGAAACCCCACCCAAAGCCATTATCCAGTGTCAATACGTAACCTATAATGCCAATTTTAACGTGAATAAGCACATCTTAGGACAATGTCAAACTTTGGTACATCGTAAGAACAACAGTAAAACCCAACACAAATAATATATGAGAAATATGTTGCAACAAATTCCTACAACTTCCCATAAAGAATCATAAGTAAAAAGTGGTTCTGGGTATGGAAAAGCAGAATAAACTGTGATACTTGAGGATTGAGTTTTCATAGCAACTCTCCCTCCTTCCTCACCTTGCTCTTCCTCTTCTTGTCGCCTCCAAAGAACTTTCCAATCTGATCCAGGAGGCCGGGGTTCTTCTTCCTCCGGCCCAGCCCGAAGGCGGCCTGTGCAGAGCTGCTTGCTGATGCCATGGTAGTAGTTTGCGTTGGGCAGTATTTTTGTATTCGACAAATGCGGGGTTTTTATCTCTCTCTTGAACGAGAGACCAAAGGATGGAGGGAAAAAGAGAAAAGAGAGGAAAGGGGGAGAAAAAAAAAGCTAGGCTACTCTAGGTCCTGGTCAGTCTCCGACCCGCACTCTGAAGCCGCTCCGCTGTGCTCCTGGATGGTCTGCAGCTCGTCCGATTCGGAGGGTCGGTCTTTGAAGGTGTTGTCCTCTCGTCCCGGGGCATCTCGGGAGAAGAGGCGGACCAGGTGGGGGCGTGGCGCGGCGTCAGGGTCAGCTGTGCTGGCGAGGGGCCAGGGCTGGTGGGGGCCCTCAGCGCCCGTGGAGTCAGTCACCGCCGGCTTCTCCGAGACGCAGCCATTGTTCTGGTTCACATCTGCCTCACCCAGGCCTGCGCAGAAACAACAAGGGTCATCTATGGGCTCGGGCCTGCATGGCACACAACAAGATCCTGCAGCACAAAGGGCTCTTTTGACAAGACCCTGCCCTTCCTGCTGCAGCACAGACCGGCAGAGCCAGCGCGCCCATTTTAACTGTAATAAACCTTACCTGCTGAACGGGAGAAGGTAGAGACACGTGGGAGGAAGGTGTGAGAAAAAGTGAGAATTGTTAACTCAGTGCCTAAGCAGATCATTTCTACTGCTTTCTGCTTTTATGTCAAAACAATACTGTTAATGTGTAGCAGTGCTCTTCACAAATCTGAGCTTGATTTGACTGAAATACAATGCAGTGCTTGCACAACACTTTCATACACAATATGCTCATCTCTTGATTCATTATGATATAAAATACTAGGTTCACAATACAGCATTTTTACATGAACACATTTTAAAAGAAATGATGTTGAAATTAAAACAAAGTTGCCTATCACACATCTTTATGGTCATCCAAGTGCATTAGATTACATCTACAACTTATATCGTGGTATATTTTTCAGTTCAACAATGTGAACAATATATTACACGTTCCAGCATGTCAGTTAGATGGAAATACAGCCCGTCCTGTAACACTCCACTCTGACAGCTAACCGTTATGCTAGCCAGCTCCCACAGCACAGGGCATCCAGTGCATTCCTGCCTCCAAAACAATATACACACTGTATTGGCAGAAATGGTGTAGCACTACACCAGGGAATCTGCATGCTAATATTGGGTGAACAGTGGCCTATTGTCAGAGCTGCATAGTTATTCCTGAGGAACAAAGGGGCCAGTGTCACTAAAATAACTCCTATAAGTATGGATTTTCAACTCAATGCATGGTGACACTTATCTGATTCGGGACCCGAGCAGCGACAAGCCGGGTGTTTCTGGGTCCAGAGCAAGTTGTTTTCTCCATGCTTCTTCAATATGCTAGGTAGGATTTTACACTGTAAGATTAGTTGCAATGCCACATTGCATTGCTGGTAAAAAGATGCGTCTGTTGCAGTAAAATCAACATCCCTGATAATCTCTGATTGTTTGGTCGATTGTAGGAGTTCTCAACCTTGTTTCCCTTCTGCTAGGACTAGCAAGTCATGCATCAAAAGTAAATGTAAATGAAAAGTAGATGAAAATATGATTTCGTTTGTGGGGCAAGACTAGCCTGCTTTCCTTGAGGGGGAAGCTCTGAAGAGAGACACTATTTGTCACACACAGGTCACTGCTAAAATTATTACTAGGCCTTTATTGAGACAAGGTTTGTGGCAAAGGCAGACATTCAACATGGTTCTTCATCTGTCATCTTGGTCATTTCCCTTTAAGGCCTGATGATGATATTTACCTGTCACCCCCCTTATGGGTAAATGTCAGCAGTTTTTCTTTATTTCGGTTACGTTTCCAGAAGAAAAGATCACGGTGCCAAATACACTGTACCTTTGTGAATCAAACTGTTACTGTGAGGAAAGAGCGGAGAGAGATATATCGATTGACTTTGAGCCATTTTTGACCTTTACCCTTCTCATCTTCTTCCATCATCCTAGTCAGTTCCGACCAAAATCTCATGAGCTGCTTCACTATAGAGCTACTTAAGTCTTGCTTGCCTGGGTCTGGCTCTCCAGTACAGTCCTAATGGGCCAATGCACACTCCACAAATCAACCCCAAAAGCACCCAAAGCATGTCTTTTTTACTGCATTGATTGCTTGCTCTGTAATGACACATCAGTAAAAAGATGTAAATGAAAAATATCTAAAGTCATGCCTTTCTACCTTGGCCATTACTTACTACTTAATCTTCGCCGGCCAGCTGCGGCTGCCTGTCTACATGCACCACTATGTAAAGTAGTGCAAAATAAATAGTGAAAGTTGTCAGGTCATGGATAAACTGAAAATATATCCATGTCTAATTACAGAGTGAGCATCAGGACATTGAAAAAGACATCTTCTGGGTGCTTTTGGGGTTGATTTCTGGAGTGTCATTGGCCGTTAGGACTAGGGTTCAACCGATATGTGTTTTTGAAGGCCAATATGGATACTAATATTTTTAGACTGAAGTTGTTGATATCCAATCCTTGTCAGGGTGAAAAAGCCTCTGAAACAGCATTCAGACCATCATGGGACTCTCCAGACTAATGACATTATTTAGGATTAGCTGCTCTTTCATCCATTAGGCCCATTTGTTCTCAAACGAGTGCAAGTTATCCCTCATTTTATAATTAACTGCTCCGAATATAGTTTTACTAGCGTTCTCCACTTGGTTAAGCAAGGATTCTTTGTTATTAATTTCAAAGCCGTTATCCTTGGTATCCTCAACAGATATTCATCACTCTTATTCGTTATCTCAGCTGGCATGATTCCCAGAAGTATAAAGTCTGACTACATATTTAAAGAGATTTTAATGTGTTCCATTTCTTTCTGAATACCTCCTCATATAACTTTAACATAGGGCATGACCATGTGACTAGAGCCCGCTTCATTTTCACCACACTCCCGCCAGCACATCTATATCTTCCAAGTATACTCTCTCCAAATGTGACAAGCTGTAATTTTATGAACCCCCAAACTTATTTCTTCCCATAACTCATCTGCTATATTTACATTAAGCTCTACCTCCGATCCTTCCCTTGCTTTAACCTCCTCTTTTTATTACAGTGTTCTTGAATTGTATAAATGGTCATAATTTCTCCATAGAAACTTTAGAAGAGGATGAAGATCCTTTACTGTCTCTGAGATAAATTCATTTTTGGACAAATAACTTCTAACTTTGAGATATCCTAAGAAGTGAAAGTGTGGTAAATCATATTTCATTTTTATTTGTAGAAGACACCTGATTTTAACCCAACCACTGAATGTGTTTTTAACCCAGATACTCTCTGTTCTTTGTGTCATTTTATACGTCACAGAACAAAAAGCTAACGTTTTAATGAAACCTTTGTCTTCACATAACTCAACTGAGTCCCATCTAGCTTGGGAATCATTGTTCAACCAAGTTCTCATACTTTGTATCTGTGTAGAACCTTTCTTTTTACCCATCAGTAACTTCAGTTTACTCTGGGTTGCCACCATCCCATATTAAATTATTTCTTACACTGTAGTATGAATGTACAGAAGCAATGTCTGAAAAAAAAATAAGAAACAAGATAATACATTCATGCGAATGGTATTGATGCGATCTATTAGCGTCATTGGTATCAGTTTCCATCTGTTCAGACCATGCTTTATTTGACATTACAAACTTTAATAGTTCAATTTATAGAGGATCTAAACATGTTGCTATCATAATCCCCAAAAATCTAATTTTGTCTAAATCCCATTTCCAAGAGTGTTTTTCTTATAATGTTGTTGAAACTTCACCCCCTATGCTCGAATCTCACACTTTTCCATATATTTAGTTTATATCCACAGACATGGCTAAATACATATATGTCATGCATAAGGGCTGGCAATGATTTTTCAAAGTTCTGAATATATGGGATCATGACATCTGTATAAAGAAACAATGTATGACATTCTCCTGCAATAACAACCCCGGAAATTGCTTTGTTATTCCTAATACTCGTCTCAAAACATTCAGTGGATAGTGTGAAGATAAGAGGTGACAGGGGGTCATGTTCCCCATTTTCACTGAAAATTGTCTGCTAACATCCCATTCACTAATACTTGAACTTTTTTATCCTATACATGGCCTCTAACCATTTAATAAAAGTAATACAAAAGTCAAAATTTCTATACGTTTTCAAGAATTTAGAAACTCTATCAAACTCTTCCTCTGGATTTAGGATAACGATTACCATCTGAGTGTCTGTCTTCTTGGCATATTCTATCATATTCAATGTGCGTCTTACTTTATCTGCCAGCTATCTATTTGTAATAAAACCTGTCTGGTCTAGGTTAATGATACAAGGAATGATCTTTTTATGCCGGTTTGTTGGAATACCCCTGAGCAATCTTTGATCGATGTTAAATAAAGTTATGGGTCTATAGGAGCTGCAGTCTGTTGGATTCTTCCCTTCTTTACAGATAACTGTAATTATTGAGTTCCACCATGTTTCAGCCCAGTTTCCATGACGTAAAGCCACATTAAAAGCTCTCTCCAAGACAGGTAAGATCTCTCCTTTAAACTCTGTATAAGATTTGCCAGTGAAACCATCACTACCAGGACATTTAACATGCTTTATTTTTTTTTTCTTGTAATTGGGGTAGTAAAAGCCTCATTTTGTTCCTCTGTTACTGCAGGCAACTCCAGACCCTTCAGATATTCCTCAATGTATTCAACAGAGGCCAAGTCTTCATCCTTATCATACAACTGCCTGTAGTACTCTGCAAACTCTTGAGCGATTTCTTGCTTGTTTTTTGCTTTATTTCTAAGGGCAGCGATGTTGGCTCTTCTGTGCTGCTTCTTCAATTTATGTACTAAAATCTTGAGGGCTTTTGTCCAGAGGTGCACTAGACCAAACTCCTTAGTAGCTCTTCTGATTATTTTTGCTGCATGATCAGCACTATGGGGTCTTTTACTTTGAGAATCCAGTTGTGGGTCCATTATCAGATTGAATTCTCCAGCAGCAGTTGTAATACCTTGATTCTGGGATACCAGACATCAAGGTTCCACCAGATTCTAATCTTTATTTTTAAGTTATACATTAAAGGTAGTCCTATAATAATCTAGGTGGGTATAGGTCCTACTCCTTTTAGGCAAAGACTAGTGGTAAGGCAAACAGGTTTCATTTAATTTCATAAAGAAAAGGAGGTACGCTGAATTGGTTGACTGTGTGAACATTACAGATACAAAAGAGGAAAGATCCCTGCTTGAGTCCCCATCTACCATTTCCATCATCACCTATTGCTCCCATTTCTAAACAAATCAGTGCTGCCCTGCACCACTATCCTGAACTGCTGGAACTTGAAGAGTTGTCCACAGCCCATAATATTCCCTATGGCTGCATTTTCACATTGTGTAGCCATAAAACATGACTACTGATGTTGATGAGTAACTTTTCATTGCACTATATCAAGCTATTGACTCCATGTCTGGTCTTATTGTGGGTGCATTCAGATTTTTACTGCCCTGTAGCACAAAATAACCATAATATATCTGCGGGGGTCGAAGGGGGTTGTTGATCAATACTAATGACTCAACAATTACTTGGCCAGGTGCTGAGAATTCTGGCTTTCAAAAATTATTTTCTGGCCTTTACTATATTTTGGAAGCAACTCTCTGACCCCCGCTTTTTCAACTGCTCAGCAATGGAGGTCGGTGCAACTTTTGTTTTCAAGGCAAAAATTATTCCAGTATTTTGCATGGTGATATATTACCTCTTCCCTAGACGTTTCTGTTGGATCTCTGTGCTAATTAGCTAGCTTACGCCTCTCTACTCTGAACATGTGACCTTATTAATTCTGTCAATTCCAGGCCACTGTAAGCTGTTCTACAGACTTGCCAACAGAGTTCAATGAAAGTCATAGGTTACTTAATGGCACTTTAACTGATGCTTGTCCATGTGGTACAGGTTGTGATCAACTGTTATTTGTTTTTATCGTGCATTCTTCTCATTTTGTGTTTTTATTGTGAACCCTGTCTGTAAGAGTGACAACTACATGAGTATAATGTGATCTAAAAGTATTGATTAACAATCAGCCATTTTAGTTTTAAAGCAAAATTTGAGTTCACCATCTTTCAAAATTAAACAAATTATTCATGCCAACGGCCTCTGAGGAGTGAAGTAAATGGCATTCAGTGAAGCACTTGTCCTTAACAGTTTCAGGTAAATCTTAAGGGTGTAAAGTCTTTAGTTTTGGCTACTTGGTGACTGACAACCCTGTGACAGCCTGCAGTCTACAATGTGCTAACTTTTCTAATTAGGCTGGGGCTCAGTCTCCCAGGAACCTTCAATTACTGTCTGCCTCCTGCATGACTCCATCCTCCCTTTAGATTAATAAAAACTGCCATCAGTCAGTCAATCAACGCCCAGGACTGTTTTAGTACCCCCCCACCACCACCACCACCACCACCACCACTACCACACACACACACACACACACACACACAGCTAAAGAAGTGAAGTGTTTTTTCCTCTGGTAATTAGCTAATTGTTCATTAACCAAATGTGTCTATACTACAGAGGACTACACAGCCTGACTACTCAGACTCATCCTGTCATAAAAGTTTTCAACGTGTTTTGAAGTCTTGGGACAACTGTAAACTTTCAACTCCATGTCATTGCCATGCTTTATAGTTGAGACGCAGTGCGCTCGCCTCACAAATGTTTGAAAATATTGAAAGAAGGCCTGGTAGAGAGAGAGAGAGAAAAAAAAGATGAATAAACAAGCTTTTCATGTCATATTTCCATTTTTCATCATTCACAAAGAGGCTGATAAATAGGAGTGGAGGAGAGGGGGAGATGAAAGGCCAGATATGATGTTGCATGTTTCTCTAGTCCTTCATTACATAAAAAAAAAAAAAAAAAACCCCTCTGCTTTCTGCAGGGATGTCATGGTGGAGATACGGGTTATGCAAAACAAGCAGAACTTGTAAACAACACTAAGGGCCAATTATCCAACAGGCTGATGCATAACGCTGCAGAGGAGGGTAAGGGCTTGCTGAGAGCATGCTGCCTTCACTCTGCCTTCACTCCTTCATACATATTGCATTTATTCATGTGTTGAAAACTCCAGATAATGGCAGCCTCTCAGGCCAGTCCATCACTGGTGTAGCTGTGGGGTTCTTCAGCCACCTGAGCGGACAGAGAGGTCAGCATCTGCTGCACGCACTCTTACCCATGGCAAATAGATTGCTCTGGAGGTTTGCCTCTAATAGACCCAACAGATGCTGGTCTTATACAAATCTGTTTTCAACTTGCAGCCAAGACATTATCATACTCTGAAGCTGACCGGATAATAGCCCGTTACCCCTTCTTGATTAATTCACCATGACAACTCCAAGATTTCCCTATAACAACTGAGGTGAGACAGCCTGATAGCGATGGGAAAATCATGAAGGATAATTGATGTGATCTGCCGTCTGGAAATCTGAGATAACTGTGCCCAGAACAATTACTATCACCACCCCTGCCTGCTGCACAATGTGTGTTAAACAGTCAGGTGAAGACACCGAGACGAGGCGGCTGTTTGATCAGTTCAGCAGAGAAACTCAGAGCTGACCTCGGAGCTGAAGGAGTCACCGACATCATCAGAGGAAGAGGAATGCAGGGAGTGGGCCTCGATCTCCTCATTTCTCCTCCTCTTCCTCGGCGTGAAGAGGATGTTTGGCCTTCAGCGAACCAGCGTTTGGGACAACAACAAGGACTGTGGTGGGACTCAGGCACGGGAAGCATTCCTATGAAAAAAGAGCCGCAGCTATGTGGCCCCTGATCAAACCTCCCACCTAGGGGTGAAAATCCCTCTGCTGCGGCATTCATGGTGGATCTGTAGCACCCACAAGCCTAAGGGAGAAAGCCCCTCTCTGTCTCCGCCACCTCATCAGGCATTCAGGGCCATAGTCCTCTAGAGATTTTTCAGCAGCAGATAAACAGCTGCTACAGAAAGGGGCTGCAGCAGAGCCACTCCCTTCACTGGCTTTCCCCTTCTTAGCCCTGTTTATGACCTTTAACCTTCACTTCCAACAGTGAGCCCGAATGGGGAAGGATGGGAGTTTCTGTGCGGCTGTACCAAAGCAAAACTACGATGATTAAGTCAATAATAAGATTTAGTTAAATGTCTTCTATCTGGCATGTCAAATCAAAATGATAATTCAAATTTCCCAAATGGCATTTAGAGAAAGAAAATCAGCGGCATAAACCACTGTCACTGCTCAATGATTGTATACTACTACTAATATATACTGAGGAGTGCAGGAGCTGTGAAAGCTACCCAAGCTGCCGTGAGACTCGACTTGTACAGCTACCAAATATAATGAAAGCCTTGGCCTGTCATCACCAACAGCTCCTCACATTGATTTGTTTACTGACAAACAGCAGCTATTTCTTATTTCTCTTTTCAACACCTCTCTCTCTACCGCTCTTCTTTCAGAGCTTGACAGGACTGTCTAGCAAACATCCACAGGCTTCTTCTAATCCATCAAGGTGCGAGTCCCAGACTTGCCATGTGAAAGTACGAATGCAGGCATATTGGCATACTGCAAATTGCCTCGCAAATATCCTGGCCATTTCTCCTACTGCTGCTGTCCTTCAAGGGGATAGAAGTAAATCCAGTCTGTGACAATGGCTGCTGTCACATCAAGGGACAATGCTGCTTTATTCTGCTTTAAATCAACATACAGCAGTTGGCTTTGATCTGATGAGATGAGCTTTTTTTTTTTTTTACTTTATGGGATTTCATTGTGACTTCTGGATAAAGGAAAGTAATGCATTTCACTGTGACTTAAGGATAATTCAAAGTTTTTACAAGCTTAATCTTAATTTTGAAACAGTTCAGAGACAGAACTTGTAGTAATATAGTATTGTATCGTGTTTGTGGGGAATCAGGTTTTCATCGGCAGTGAGTATGAATGTGTTTCTCTAAAAGGACATTAGGACAGCAGAGAAAAACAACGGAGCTCAACATGGGCTGATGCCATCATTGTAGTGCTCTGGGACACTTCCTCACCCATGGGTGGCAGAGACACGGAAGGCCAAAACACGCTTCTATGTACAGACACTTTGACAGGACACACACAAGTAGTGGATGTGACTAATGTCAGAAATGGTAAGCCAGCTGGATCCTTGTGTCGAATCCTTCCACTGAGAGGTTATACATTAATTGCTCTATGTGACCGCTGGCATAATTAACTTATCATTCTTAGAGCTTCAAGCCCCAACGCAATCTGTAACATCGTGGTCCGCTGCTCAATCTGATGACACCCAAGGGTCTAAGCCTTCCAAATGTTATGGCAAAGGTCACTAAAATCAAGATGGCAAACATTGTATGTAGAGGTGCACAAATGCCTGTTTTTACTGACCATAGCATAACAATCCTCCATCAATCCTCCTGGTTTATACTGGACCAAAGCACATGCCATGAAAGCATCAATATCGGAACAGCTTCATTTGCCAATGGAAGCTGAATTGGCGCCGATCCTGATACCACAGATACTATCGGTGATCCTCCAGAGCCCCAGTTCCACTTCAAGTTGAGATTGCTGTTGTCATGTTGGGTTAACACGACTCCAATTCATCTCATCTAACATATGGGATGCAGTCGCCAGGGAAGCACTTTTGCGCTCCCCGCCCTTCCCTCCTCTAGGACACTTCTAGCACTGCCATAGACCCAGCTGTTAACACACACACTCACTGATTGTCCTGCCAGATGGTCGAGGCAAAATGACGTGGTCCCCTGAACTCAGGGCCCCACTGATTCACAAACCCTTACAACATGACAAACAAACACACAAGCGCATACACGAGAAAGCACACGCATACACACAGACAAAGTGCAGCTAGGCGGCTCGTATGCACGTAAAATACAATCAGGAAAACATGCAGGCAGGGAATGGAGATGAATGTATACACAGGGAGCCATTCTGCATCATCCAGAGTATTTGCCTGTAGTACAGCTTGCATTTTTCAGTTGGAGTTTAATTTTTTCTACCATTGCTATCTGAGAGAGTCATAAAAACTGAAAAAGAGGGAGAGAGATGAGAGGTGAGAATGAGAGGTGAGAGGGGAGAGAAACAATGGTGTCAAACCAGAGAACACTGGTCCAGTGATGCACGCTGCCCTGCAACAATCAGAGCTTTTGAGGGCGAAGGAGGCGCTTCATGTTGGCAGTGCCAGGGCCTGTACCAGCTAGTATTAGCCTCCGCCACAGAGACAAATGACTGACCATTGCACTCCTATATATACGACTGACAAGCGCACAGCTTTTACTCTCTGCAGGGAAACAAGCACGCATATGCAGGCACACACACCAATGCATACACACACACACACACACACACATACACACACACGTAGATAGGTGTGTATCGCATGCAGAACTGACAAGCAAAAAAAAATTCTCTCCCTTTCTGTCTGTCTTGTTCTAGACACTAGAAAAGCCAATGGATTTTGGGCATCTGACGGAGCTTTCAGACTGCCGTCACCTCGATCAACAACTCACCGGAACTCCATTCTATTTCTATTGAGCCAATCGACCTGACAAACTCAGCCGACACTCTAGCCGTCAAACGGCGTGAGGTAAAGCTGAACTTTCTGCGGTCATTGACCATCAACAGCCAATCAGATTTCTGACTACTCTTTTCCCTACCGAGGTAACGACAATTCTGTAAATAAATGTTCTGCTTCATGACAAAAAAATGGATTATGAGAAGTTGATTACCGTAGTCCGGAGTTTTCCTGTGCTGTGTAACTTAAAAAAGTACAGGAATAAATCACTTAAAACGTTGCATGGAGATCAATGGCCTCCATTGTTGGTGTTAATGGTAAGTTTTTGTGTACTATTTTTAGGAGGGAAATAAAATAATTGGAGCTGAAATATTCCATTTTACTATGTGATTACTGTAGCCTATCCTGATTCGGATAATGATACAGTGTGTAAGCTAACATGTTGCACAAGTTATTCTTTGATAGCAAAACAAAATACAGCAAAATTAGCATGTGAATGTATAGTTAATAGTTTCCCCGTGAGATGTTATCCTAATCAAAACTTTGCTGCTGGACAAGACCAAAGCCGGGAACTCCAGCACTGCCCACAATGTATCAAAAGTGGTCAACTGATCAACTACATTGATGGAAATGTGAACAAACTGTAAGAGAAGGCCAGTGAGTTGTCAACTGAAATGTGCGGGATTGTATCACTGTAACTGAGAGACCTGTTGGGAAACTATAAAATTAACTACCCTATCATGTGAAACTACCTAGCCTATGCTGCTCTCTGTCAGAAGCTGTAGGAGTTCCCTCATATTTTGTCCTATTTCTGATGAAGCTAAAGTTCATGACAGCAAAAATTGTAGTTCTTCATACCATTTTGTACACTGAAAGAATACAGCTACCAATTAAGCCAACTTATGGGGTAAGAAAATATGGTCATTATTGAAGAAAGGGAGGGAGGGTTGCTGTGAAGGTCAGATGAAGGGCACATCAATAACTAGCTAATACCCTGCTCTGTACATCGCAAACAATGCTGCATAAACTCCATCATCCTGTTCTTCAGCCTTGGAAAGTACACCAGATATTAAATATTCATTGGACTTCACAGGGGGAAATCCGATTCCTGAAGAGCATGTTGTGATTCTGTTTTGATTTGCCATCTGACCTGTGTTTCCATGAGCTTCTCAATAGAGTTAGTAAAGAGCGAGCGGAGGCGTGTGGAGCCTCAGTTCCTCCTCCTCTTCCTTTCGGCCAATAGTCAAGAAGAACACCCTGAATAACCCCATCAGGCTTGATCAAATCAATGCAATCTGCAGCAGACTACTTTACCATTAAAAAGTCAAAAGAGTATATCCAGCAGGACCCAAATGCAATTTGAGGAAAGCACATATAAAATAAGTGATAATTGACTTGCACCAATACCATTCAATACCCTTGACAGAAGCCGGGGTGTGACCTTAAGAAGGGATGGATCTGTAATGAAAAATCATCTTCAAAACACTGCCCTCTGCTTTATCAACTGCATGCTTTATCATTTTGCATTTTACTCAATTTAAGAAGATAACCCAATTATTCTTGTTCTTTTGAATTTTCAGAAAGTTGTGGAGCGTGTTTGTTTCTGAAGAGATATTTTGAGAATAGTGATAAAAGAGTAAAATTTCCCCATGCTAATGAGGGCTATATGTGATGATAGCATATTTTGCTACAGTTTTGTATTACAGTATGTTTAAAATTAAGATTAAGATTATTATTATTATTATTATCATGTTGTTGCGCTTCAATCACACACACACTGCTGTAGTTCTACATAACACACTGTTTTGCATGAGAACAGATCGACCTGCAATGTAAGAGCTTAGGTAACCCATAATGATTCATCTCACTGAACAACTCTTCATGAGTGTGGGTGTAGGAAGAGACTGAAGCACAAAAACAAACTAATTAGGAAGAAAGCCTGTCTTCTCAACCCGAGTGTGCCAGAGAAACAAGGCAAGAGCCAAAGCCCTCTTACGCTTGTGTCTTTGTTTTGTGTTGATCTGAAAGAGGCAGTGAGTGAAATTTTCAGAACAGGCTTACATCTGAACGGTGGTGAGCCTCTCTCTCTTTCTCCCTCTCTTTCTTTCATTGTATATGTGTAGTCCTAAGCTACCTTGTCCTCAGATGGCTGGTCGAGAAACCTGCTTCCTGTGTTTCAATCTACAACTGTTGCTCATTTCTCCTCAGCTCTCCCTGTGATGATGAAGAGACAGTGACCCAGACACAGTCACAGAGAAACAGGCAGACAGACAGATGGATAGAGGGGGTCTGTTTTGCTGAGCGGGGGCCTGCTACAGGCAAGGCCAGGTAATGGAGCCATAATGGGCTTTTAACAGGCCCCACGGCTGATGGTGGTGTTTGCCCTTCATTGGAAAAGCAGCGCAAACAGGAAGTGCAGTGCAGAGACATCCCCAGACACTGGACAGGCCTGGATGAGTCACGCTGCCCGCTGCTGACAGCTCAAAGAAAACAGGCTTCACTAAAGCACCACTAACCTGCCCGTCATAAACCACTCACACCAAGCCAATTTGGCGGAAATTCCTTTTATTTTCTTTTGCCCGTTGCCTGAGTTAACTCAAAGGCGCCGAATTAGTTCAGCCTTGGTGCACAGATCACAGGAGGTTTTAAGTGTAATGTAACAGCAATGTTCCCTCTCTCTGAATTACAAACTGATAAGACTGGTATTTTTACACACTATCAGAGAGCAGTGCTGACTGAGCAAAGAAGTGGTTAAACATTAAACGTGGGATCAACATCAAAGTGGAAACTAAATGAATGCCGAGGTGCAGTAGAGCAGCTGTTTTGTACATTATGACACAAATAACACACATAAAAGATCTTTGATTTCAAGTTGACCCTATAACAAACCTTAATTTGTATAAACTGCTCACTGCTCACACCCTCACACATTGTCTACATTCATTAGATTGATCTATCTATATACTGATCAAATTACAGTCCAATAATGTTAACTTTGAAACCTGTATGAGCATGGTGAGCACTGCAGTCAGATCACCTTGGAAGTTGCTGTTCGCCCCCTGGGTTAAGGAGATCAACACTTAAACCTGCATACTAATTTTGTGATGTTCTCATCATCAGCTGCCAGAGGCTTCTGTGTGAGGAAGCTGAGGTGAAACCTGAGATTGCAGTAAGAGAATAATAATGTTTCAGCTCTGGTGATTCAAAGGCAAAGTCATTAAAACACTGATAGCTATTGTTCTTGGTACTTGTATTGTAGGTCAGATAACTTTATGTCTGTCTCTGAATAATATGTTGTGTCCCTAGGCTACAACTAATTGGCTACAACAAACTGTGTTTTGTGTGGGCGGCTGCCTTTAAGTATCACATGTGTCTGTGCAGGATCAATGACAAGTGTTTAACATAAAGGACATGAATTAGCTGCAGGAGGGAAAGGATATTGAGTAGCTAACAGATCAATCAGCTGAAGCTGCTGCGAGGCGCAGCTCTCCTAGTGGTAACAAGGCCAGCAGAAGAACAGAGGCTTACTGGTGAATTTCCCTTTGCTCAAGGATACATGACCACATGCTCAAATATGCTGACACAGCATCAGCGTCAGTATACACACACAAATTTAAGCGAGCAGGCACACACACACACAAACATGAAAACACACTAGAGTTAGACCAATATATTGGCTTGCCGATATAACAGGCCAATATTGGCCTTTCATTAAAAATCAGCTATGTGTCGTCCACCTCTGATATGATGGATATGATGCAGTTTGATTGATTAGCCTACATATTTAATGCAAGATTTTAATTGGATACCACAAGTATTCATGTATATGTTTTATTATTATTGTTATTAATATTGTTAGTAGTAGTAGTAGCAGTAGTAGTGGTAGGAGATGGAGGAAAAACAATTGGTATTAAAAGGCCATAACATATTGGGC